>NC_057808.1:21198666-21498666 GCF_018294505.1 Triticum aestivum
AAAAACAACATTTGAATGTAGATAGTACGAGACTTAATATCGATGTTTCAATTCGGTGTACATTGTAAGATTTGAACTGAGGACCACGCATATGGGTAATTATTTCGAATTCGTGCCATACTAGGTTTCGAAGAGTTGACATTGACTCGATTTGTTGTGCTATTTTGTAGGTCATATGTTTGAATCCATCCAAAAGTTTTCTCACTACCATGGTGTTCATCATATACATATGAATTTGTATTAAAAAAGTAGCGTGGATACAGTGAAATGAGAAATCCACATTAGAATTGGAGATCGCTATGTGACACACACTCTAATTCAAATAACTAATTATGTGACACACACTCTAATCCACGTTAGCGTGGATACCGTGTCGATTTTTTTTCAAATAACTCCTCATTAATTAATTTATAGTACCTCATTTCGAATGACTAATTGTTGCAAGGAAAACACGGGCATGGTAATACATACAGATTCGTTTGCAAATGAAAGAAGATTTGTTTGCATTCTCAAATGTTGGTGCACCAGGCAGACCAGGGTCGTGTCGTGGTGGTCGCGTGTGTCGGACGGACGCTTAGCACCCAGCCACCCACCCCCGTCCCTCCCTCCCCCCTCCCCCCCCAAGAAAAGAACGACGACAAAATAAGTTCGCGCTTCCACGTTTCGGATTGAAATATCTAGCGGCCCCAATTCCAGCCCTGTAAAATCTCCCTTCTCCACCGTCCCCTTCCGCGCCCAGATTGCTCAAATCCCTAATTCGCCGCCAACCCAAGCAAAGTTCGAATCACCCCTCGTCTCGTCTCTTTCCCCACCTCTGTGCCGGAAGACGACAGTCGCACTTCACCACCGCACCGGAGCTACCTCATCTACGCCCTCGTCCACCGCACCGGGTGGTCCACCGAAAACGTCGGCTGATATGTCTCCGTCATATCTATAATTTTTGATTGTTCCATGTCAATATTCTACAACTTTCATATACTTTTGGCAACTTTTTATACTATTTTTGGGACTAACATATTGATTGTCGGAGTAAATGGCCACGTGTAGCCTAACCGACTGCCCCTCGTTCTTCTGAAAAAATTATCAGGCCTTCGGGCCTCCAAGCACTCCGAGCATTGGGCCGCCTTCCCTGGCCGGCTACCTCTGAAGCCGACTCCCGGAAGGTGACCCAGCTTCACCAACTCCTCCCCAGGATGACTACGGGGTGGCCGACTCCAAGAAGCCGGCCAAGAAGGACGCCGACTCCTAGGAGCCGGCCGAGACCATAACCACCAAAGCTGTTCCCACATAACGGCGACAAGATGGGGAGTGGCCACAGTGCGGCCCAGTACCCCCGAAGCCCGAGGCGGGCATGGCTACAGGAAGCCGTACAGGACGGCTGTCCCCCGTGCGGCTCGGCACTGTAGCCATGCTAGCCTCGACGTCATCCACGACCGACTCCCGTACGGCCCACGGGCGGCGGGCCCCTCCAGCTAGAGAGAGGCGTGAAGGCGGCCCGGCCTTTCCCAGTCGGCCAAGAGCGTAGCCGGCCTCCAGAAGCCGGCTACTCCCTTCCTCGAAGCAGGAGCCCCATTAAGGAGACAAGACGAGGTAAGGCTACAGTGAGAGCCCCCGAGGCGGCCCACTATAGCCACGCTTACCTTGACAAAGCCCTCGTCATCAAAGGCGTGGCTACAGTAAGCAGCCGCCGACAAGACCCTAGGCGGTGGGGCCGACCTGTCGACCAAGTAGCCGGCAGTCGGCGGGACCCAGCAGCCGGCGGAGAAGCCGGCGAACGTAGACACTGACGGCTGGGACCAGAACCCAGCCGGATTACCATTGTACCCCCGGGGGGTAGGCCTATATAAACCCCTCGGAGCACCCATGCAAAGGGTTGGCCTCTGAGCATAGAGTTGCCTTCTAAGCATAGCACACACACACACCATAGATAGAGAGAAGCAAGAGCTAGCCTAGTTCTTCTTCTCCCTTGAACCCAACAGCTCTAGGAGCGATTGTAGCTACTTTCACCGATCTAGTGATCATGCGGAGACCCCGCAGAGAAGGACTAGGGGTGTTATCTCCTCGGAGAGCCCCGAACCTGGGTAAGATCCGCCGGCGTGCATGTCCGCGCCTCATCCCGTTTCCAGGCACCGGCGATGTTTTATTGGCTCCCACAATGATAAGCCATCCCTTGGCATATGTCGAACCAACCACCCGACATTTGGCGCCCACCGTGGGGCCAGGTGCACCGTCGTCTGGAGACCTGTTCTGGATGGGAACCCTCTTCCTCCCCCGCAAGCGCAGCCAACCTGCTGCGCCCAATGGCGTTTGCCTCGACGCGCTGCAAGGCGTCGACGACGCCTGCGCTGCGAGCTGCCTCGCCGATCTGCTCGGCGAGGCTCGCATCTCCGACGAGCCTGCGTCCGACGCAGGCACCGACTACCCCGAGAGCTGCCTCGTCCGCCTCCTCGACCAGCTTCACGTCTCCAGCGAGCCTGCTGCAGACATGGAGTCGGTCGGCTCCACCGACCCGATGCTCATCGACTCCGACACAGCGTCGCTTGACGCCTACCCCTCCGACGTGGTGGTCTTCGACGACCCCCTCCCTCGAGCTGACAGCGGCAGCAGCGCTGTCACCGAAGTGCTGCTCATCAGCCACGTCTCCAACTCGGGCAAGAATGCCCGCGCGCTCAGCAAGCGGCGATGCACGACCTCTCCGTCCCCATCCCGGCTGACGCCGAAGCCAAAACCCTGGAGGCACGCCGCCTTGCCCTCATCGCGGAGGGCCAGAAGATAGCCTCGATGAGACGCCTCACCGACGCCCACCAGCGCGAAGTCGACTGCGCCGCCTTCGGCACGCCGCCGCCTAGCGGCCCGAGCCGAGCCGGCTTCGTCCAGAAGCGCGGCGCGGCCATTGCCAGCATGCTGGGCACAGATCGCCCCGTCTACGCCACCCCGCTCGAGAATCTGCGAGCCGCTCAGGCGGCTGCAGAGGAGCTCAATGGGCTGGGAGCCGACGAGCTCCCCTACATGACAAGACGGATCCAGCAGCTGATCGACACGGCTGCAGAACGGCACGAAGCCGGCGCCCGTGCTGATAGTCATCCCCCACGCCGGGAGCACGCCGCGACGTCCCGCTCGCCGACTGCGAGCGGCGCGCGCCAGAAGAAAGACAAGGAGCCGGCTGCCAGCCGCAGCTGGACTCGCATCACCATCGAGCGCGACGCGGAGGGCCGCCCTCGAGCAGTAGAGCACCAAGGAAACTTGCCTCCTCCCCCGCCTCGAAGAGAAAGACGCCTCACTCCGCCGCCTGTCACACATCCGACTCTTGGCGACCGACTCGGCCGCCGAGAAGGAGTCGGTGAGAACGACGCCCGCCACAGGATCGACCGCCTTGCTCGATCCTTGGCGTTAGAAGAAGAAGACGATGTCGGCCCGCCATGCTTTGGCCCCCGCATCCGCGACGAGCCCTTCCCTAAAGGGTTCTCGCTCCCCAGAGACACGCCCAAGTACAACGGCTCAGTGAAGCCGAAAGACTGGCTCATCGACTACTCCACGGCCGTTTGCATAGCCAACGGCAATCGGCGCATCGCCGTGAAGTACGTCCCCCTCATGCTGCAAGGCACGGCACGCACATGGCTCAACAGCCTCAAGCCCTACAGCATCAACAGTTGGCTGGACTTCACCGAAGTCTTCGTCCGCAACTTCACCAGCACCTACAAGCGGCCTCCCAAGCCTCGCCAGCTCTCCCTCTGCGTCCAAGGGCCCAACGAGTCGACCCGCGACTACCTCACGCGATGGGCCGAGCTCCGCAACTCCTGCGAGGGAGTGCACGAGGTCCAGGCCATCGAGTACTTCACCGCCGGGTGCCGAGAGGGCACCCTTCTCAAGCACCGACTCCTCTGCGACGAGCCGGCTACCCTCGATGAGTTGTTGGTCATCGCCGACAAGTACGCCACCGCCGACTCCTCAATGAAGACCGAGCTCCGAGTGGACGCCTCGGGGAAAGTAATTGCTCCGGCTCCCAAGACGCCGGCTGGCGACCCTAATCGGCGCCCCTACTAGAACGACCACAAGCGCAAGGGCCCCATGCCGACTTCCTCCAGTCGGCAGGTGGCCACAGTTGAAGACGAGCAGCCCGAAGATCGGCCCGCTCCTAACAAGAAAGGGTGGCCGGCCGCCTTGGCAGCCGTCTTTCTCCTACGAGCAAGCTCTTGATGCCCCCTGCAAGTTCCACAGCGGCGCGAAGCCGTCCAACCACACAACCCGGAAATGCCACTGGCTCACCCGCATCACCAAGGGCGAAGGGATGTTGCCGCCTCCGCCTCCCGGCCCGCCGCCTCCAGCCCCCCAGCAGCCGGCGGCTCGGCCGGCAGTCGGCGCCATCCAAGACGAATTTCCCGAAGAGCACGCCGCCTACGTCGTCTTCACCAGTCAAGCCGACGACAAGCGCAGTCGGCGCCGGCAGCACCAAGAAGTGAATGCAGTCGCCTCTAGCACCGCCGAGTTCATGCACTGGTCAGAAAAGCCAATCAGCTGGAGCCAGGCCGACCACCCAGACGTGATGCCTTCGCCTGGCTCCTACGCAATGGTCTTGGACGTCACCCTCGCGACGGAGAGGCGAGCTGCCAGATTTTCCCGCGTCCTGATAGACGGCGGAAGCAGTATCAACATACTGTACCGCGACACCATGTAGAAGCTGAACATCAAAACGAAGCAGCTCATGCCGAGCCGCACCGTCTTCCATGGTATCGTGCCCGGCCTATCTTGCTCTCCAATCGGCATGATCGAAATGGACGTTCTCTTCGGAGACAAAGATCATTTTCGCCGGGAAGCAATATGGTTCGAGGTAGTGGATTTGGAGAGCCCCTATCATGCACTGCTTGGCCGACCTGCTTTGGCCAAGTTCATGGTTGTGCCCCACTACGCCTACCTGAAGATGAAGATGCCGAGCTCGAAAGGGATCATCACGGTAGCCGGCGACTACAAGAAGTCCATCGAGTGTGCCATGGCCAGTAGCCGGCTCGCAGAGTCCCTCGTGGTGGCAGAAGAGAAGAAGATGTTGGAACGGGTTGTGGCCATGGCCGGCAAGCAGCCGGCCTTGTCCCCCAACCCCAAGGATTGTGATGCGCAGGGCTCCTTCCAGCCTGCCAAAGAGACGAAGAAGATACCTCTGGACCCGGAGAACCCGGAGAGGTTCGCTGTGATTGGGGCGAATTTGGACAGTAAATAGGAAGGCGAGCTCGTCGACTTCCTCCGTGAGAATCGAGACATCTTTGCATGGTCCACAAAGGACATGCCGGGTGTCCCAAAGGATTTCGCCGAGCACAAATTACATGTCCGAGCCGATGCGAAGTCGGTCAAGCAACCCCTCCGCCGACTGTCTGAAGAGAAGCGAAGAATTGTGGGAGAAGAGATAGCCCGGCTCCTTGCCGCTGGCTTTATCATGGAAGTGTTCTTTCCAGAGTGGCTTGCCAACCCAGTTCTGGTTCTGAAGAAGAATAACAAGTGGTGTATGTGTATAGACTACACGAGTTTGAACAAGGCCTGCCCAAACGATCCGTTTGCTCTGCCGCGGATTGACCAAGTGATAGACTCCACAGCCGGATGCGAGCTGTTAAGCTTTTGGATGCATACTCAGGGTATCATCAGATCAAGTTGGACCCGGCTGACCGCCTGAAGACTGCCTTCATCACACCCTTTGGAGCTTTCTGCTACCTGACAATGACATTCGGCTTGAGAAATGCCGGTGCCATTTTTCAGCGTTGCATGCAGAAATGTCTCTTGAAACAACTCGGCAGAAATGCCCACGTCTACGTAGACGACATTGTGGTGAAGACAGAGAAGCGCGGTACCTTGCTGGAAGACCTGAAAGAAACATTCGCCAACTTGCGCCGATTCCAGATCAAGCTCAACCCCGAGAAGTGCGTGTTCGGAGTACCAGCCGGCCAGCTGCTAGGCTTCCTGGTCTCCGAACGCGGCATTGAGTGCAACCCCATCAAGATCAAGGCCATCGAGAGGATGGAGATTCCCACCAAGCTGCGAGATGTGCAGAAGTTCACTGGCTGCTTAGCCTCCCTGAACCGTTTTATCAGCCGACTAGGAGAGAAGGCTCTCTCCCTGTACCGACTCATGAAGAAGTCCACTCACTTCGAGTGGAATGATCAAGCCGACCAAGCCTTGCATGAGTTGAAGAAAATGTTGACCACTCCGCCTGTCCTGGCTGCGCCGACTGAGAAGGAGCCCATGCTCCTCTACATCGCCGCGACTAGCCGAGTCGTCAGCACTGTTGTTGTGGTCCAGCGCCCGGATGAAGGCCGAGCCCAGCTAGTCCAGAGGCTGGTCTACTATCTCAGCGAAGTACTGTCCAGCTCAAAGCAAAACTACCCGCACTACCAGAAGATGTGCTATGGGGTATACTTCGCTGCCAAGAAACTGAAGCCCTACTTCCAAGAGCACCCCATCACGGTCGTGTGCACCGCCCCGCTAGCCGAGATCATAGGCAGCCGGGATGCATCCGGCCGGGTGGCCAAATGGGCCATTGCCTTGGCGCCCTACACGATTTTCTATCAACCCCGCACCGCCATCAAGTCGCAAGCATTGGCCGACTTCCTCGTCGACTGGGCCGAGACCCAGTACTTACCGCCGGCTCCCGACTCTACCCATTGGCGGATGCACTTTGACGGGTCCAAGATGCGCACCGGCTTGGGAGCCGGCATCATCCTCACCTCTCCCAAAGGCGACAAGCTCAAGTACACACTGCAGATCCACTTCGCCGCCTCCAACAACGTCACCGAGTACGAGGCGCTCGTACACGGGCTCTGGCTAGCCAAAGAACTCGGCATACGCCGGATCCTGTGCTACGGCGACTCAGACTTGGTGGTCCAGCAATCATCTGGCGATTGGGACGCCAAGGACGCGAACATGGCGAGCTATCGTTTCCTCGTCCAGCAGATAAGCGGATACTTCGAAGGGTGCGAGTTCCTTCATGTGCCAAGGGCCGACAACGACCAAGCAGATGCCCTAGCACGGATCGGCTCCACCCGACAAGCCATACCGACTGGCGTCTCCCTCCAGCGCCTCCTCAAGCCGTCTCCAGAGTCGGATTCCATCTTCGTACCGCCTGCGCCAGATACAGCCGGATCCGACTGGAGAAATCCCGTAGGCGGCACGGGGACTTTGACAGCTGGCCCGGGGACTGCCGTAGCGGCACCCGGCCCGGGGACTTCAGAACCCGGCCCGAGGGCTGCAGTAGTCGGCCCGGGGACTGCAACGACACAAGAAGCAGTGGCCGACTCCAATTCAATGCCCAACCCACCCACCCGAGTCATGGTGGCCACATTAACAGAAGATGAAGTCACAGCTCCCTCATGGGCGCAGCCCATCCTCAAGTTCCTAGTCAGCAGAGAGCTGCCGGCTGATGAGATCTCAGCAAGACTAGTGCAACGATGAGCCGCAGCATATACAATAATCAACAGAGAGCTTGTGAAGCGCAGCGTCACTGGAGTCTTACAGCATTGTGTCGAGCCAGAAAAAGGAGTAGCAATCCTCAAAGACATCCACCAAGGCGAGTGCGGCCACCACGCAGCCTCAAGATCCCTTGTGGCCAAGGCTATCCGCCATGGTTTCTTCTGGCCGACTGCCTTGGAGGATGCTAAAGAAATAGTCAAGAGCTGCAGAGGATGCCAAGTTTTTAGTTCCAAGCAACACCTGCCAGCTTCTGCACTCAAGACCATCCCCCTCACCTGGCCTTTTGCCGTCTGGGGACTGGACATGGTGGGCCCTTTCAAGACAGCCCGCGGCGGCCTGACACATCTACTCGTTGCTGTGGACAAGTTCACAAAGTGGATCGAAGCCAAGCCGATTAAGAAGCTGAACGGGCCGACTGCCATAACATTCATCACCGACATCACTACTCGGTACGGCGTGCCGCACAGCATCATCACCGACAACGGCACGAACTTCGCCAAAGGAGCACTGGCACGTTTCTGCACGACGCAGGGCATCCGACTGGACTTAGCGTCCGTTGCCCACCCGCAGTCAAACGTCCAGGTCGAGCGAGCAAATGGACTCATCCTCTCCGGCATCAAGCCCCGACTGGTTGTACCACTAGAGCGATCGGCCAGCTGCTGGCTCGAAGAGCTGCCGGCTATCCTCTGGAGCCTGCGCACTACACCCAACAAGTCAACCGGCTTCACTCCATTTTTCCTCATGTACGGTGCCGAGGCTGTCATCCCAACAGACATCGAGTTCGACTCGCCTCGGATCACCATGTACACAGAGGAGGAGGCCAAAGAAGCAAGAGAAGACGGCATGGACCTACTGGAAGAAGGCCGGCTGCTGGCACTCAGCCGGTCCGCCATCTACCAGCAAGGGCTGCGCCGCTACTACAACCGCAAGGTCAAGCCAAGATCCTTCCAAGAGGGCGACCTTGTGCTCCGGCTGATCCAGCGAACAGCCGTCCAGCACAAGCTCTCGGCCCCTTGGGAAGGCCCCTTCGTCATCAGCAAGGCACTCGGCAACGACTCCTACTACTTGATCGACGCGCAAAAACCAAGAGCACGCAAGAGAGACGACTCCGGCAAGGAGTCGGAGCGACCATGGAACGCAAACCTCCTAAGACGATTTTACAGCTGAAAAGCAGTATGTATCACGCTCCCCTTTTGTATTAAGTACAAACCAATAGGCCCCCCGAACAGTACTCGGGGACTGCCTTTTATTTATTTATGAATGACGAGTGTCATATCCATGAATGTATTATTACATTTTGAATTTTTTTCTGGCACCGGGTTCGACTAGTCGGCCCGGGGACTGGCCGCCTTGAGATATATCGAACGTTTTTCCTAAAGTCAGAAAGTAGTGCGCCGGCTCCCGAGTCCTCTCTTGATGAAAGTCGTAGCTCAAAGAACTGACTGTCCGACTAGCAAGAGGAAAGACAGAAAGGACGCCCACACGAAAAACGGCTAAGGAACAACAAACCTATATAGCAAAGAGACGGCCTCCAAACATGCCTGCCGGCTACCAGAGCAGCCGGCTGGCCGGCTTCCTAAAAAACTTAGCTTTAGTCCAACAAAGCTAGAGTACTCCCCCCCCAATCGGCCAAGCACTCCCCCGGCTACAGATTGCGGAGCAACTGTTGGACTGGGGAGGCGGCAACCAAGGGAGGGCGGCAAAGGAAAAAGCAGAAGGACAACAAGCAAAAGTACAAGGAAAGGCCAATTGCATAAGCTATATATACATTAAGCCGCCAACAGGCCGGCAACAGACATAAGTTCGAATACACCCAGTGGGTGGAATTGTGCGAATTTAACCAAACATTGTTCTAAAGAGTAACAAGACAGGAAAAGCAAAAAGACGGCAGACTAGGGCACGACATGGAGGCCGAGCTGGTCGGTGAAGGCGGCCTCGCCGGCTGAAGGAGTGGCCGACTAGCGGGCCCCGGCTTGACCACCATTGCGGCAGGAGGCGTGGAGGCACGCGACGTAGTGCTGGAGGCGCGGTCGGGCTGAGGCTGGCCGGCTACTCCACCAGCCGGCTCGGCGTCTTCACCCTCCTCCTCCTCCTCTTCGCCCTCGTCGCTGGAGTCGATCTCCTCCGCCGAGTCCTCACCGTACGACGGGTCCAGCCCGAACCACTCTTCCGGCTGGGTGACTCCATTGTCGTCCACCTCGGGGGCAAAGACGCTGGTGTCGGTGTAGTCGGCGATCGCCGAAGCCCGCCGAATGATGGCCGGCCGCGCCGGCTCCAGCTCCGTGTCGGCTTGCTGCCGCCAGGTAGCCAGCTGATCCAGGCTCAGGGTGGTATACCAAGCCTTGACGAACTCCAGCGCCCGCCAGGAGCTGTTCCTCCAGCGAGCGGCCGGCGGTTGGCGAGATCTCAAAGCTGGCCTGCCAGGAGCTGTTCCTCCAGCGCCCGCCAGGAGCTGTTCCTCCAGCGAGCGGCCGGCGGTTGGCGAGATCTCAAAGCTGGCCTGCCTTCGCGCTTGGCGACGGGCCTCGATGGCCTGGTTGGCGGAAGTCGAATAGCCAGGGAAATACTCTGCGCGAAGAAGAAGAAAAGAAGAAGGGAACACCAAAATCGGAAAACAAGCCAAAGTGGCAGATGGCAAGAAAGGACGAAGAGGTAGACAGCTTACCGTCAACCAGATCTTCGATCTGGCCATAGCCGGAGACCAAAGTCTGCCTGGCCTCTGCCCAGCCGGCCGCCTCCGTCTCGAACTCGGCCTGGAGAGTGGCTTCGCAGTCCTGCACCGCCTTCAGTGCCGCCTTATGGCTTTGCTCCTGGTCGGCCAGCTTCTTGACGAGGCGGTCGCGCTCCTGCACCAAGGCGGCGAGCTCGGCGTCCTTGGCACGAAGAGCAGTCTGGGACTCCCCCAGCTGTGCCCTCAGACTAGCGTTGGCCGCTGCAGAAACGAAAGAAGAAGAAGAAAAGTAAGAAGTCGTCAAGGAAGATCCGACCCGAATACTCAGCAGTCGGCCCGAATCTCGGGGACTACACCCAGTGGGTGCGCTGACGCGTCCCCACATGAGATAAAGGTCAAGTCACGTACCTCGGCTCTCGGTAAGGTCGGCGGTCTTCTGAGTCAGCTCCCGAGCCTGGGAGTTGAAGGCGGCCGCTCGAAGGTTGTGGTAGTCCTGCAAAATGGACAGAAGACCGAAGTGAGAACAAAAACAGCAAAGGCAAAACCTCCAAGAAGTTCCAAGCCGCCTACTCAGCAGTCGACTCGGAACTCGGGGACTACACCCAGTGGGTGCGCTGACGCGCCCCGACGGAAGAAATCAAGATCAAGAAGAACAAATCAAGATCAAGAGAAAGCAAGGTGGGAATACTAACCCGGATGGCCGCCCGCGTTGCGAGGAACTCATCGGTGAACTGCCTCAGCTCCGCGGCTTGGCTTTGGAGCCGGGTCCGGACGTCTTGCGCAGCCATGTTCACCACGGCCGTCCCTCCGCCTGGTGTCCACCCCGAGGTAGCGCTGGACGTCTCCGCATCTCGGGCCGACGAGCTGGAGCCTACGGCCGGCTGTGGCTCCGACGCGGCCTTCTGCGGCTCCGACGCGGCCTTCCCCGCACGCCGGCTTGGCGGAATCCGGACCGCCACCTCAGCCCTCGCGGCCGGCTCGCCCTCCGCCGACTGTGCAGGCGCGAATCAGGCCGGCCGCCTTGGGCCGCTCCAGTTGGCGGGGTCGGCTCCGGCCCCTTCTCCAAAATGACGACGTCGTCGCCGCTTCCTCCCAGCCCCGGCTGGGAGCCGCTGGCTCCCCCTGGCAAGGGCTCCACGTCCCCAGGCGCCATGACGCGCAGGGGGGTGACCATCAAAACCTCCCCTGCCGCCGCCGCGGCCTCAGCCTCTGCCTGGGCCCTGGCTACGGCCTCGGCGAGTGCCTTCGCCGCCTCCTCCTCCCGAGCCGCCTGGGCGGCGGCTGCCTTCCGTGCCTCCGCCTCCCGTGCCTCCTGCTCCTCCCGCGCTTCCCGCGCGTTCCTTTCCGTCGCCTCCTGGAGGTCGGCGCGGGGGTCGACTCGGCGGGTGGTGCTCCCAGAGCCCCTTGACGACTCGACGACGGAGCCGGCAGCCGCCCGCTCAAGTGTCAACGGAGCCCTGACCAAAGAAGAAAAGGACGAGAGTTCAAGAACCACCAAAGCAGAAAAGGACGAGAGTTCAAGAACCACCAAAGAAGGAAAGAAAGTGAGTACACAAAGAAAGCAAACTTACGCCGACACGGTCTGCGGCTGCTTCACCACCTTGCGGAAGCGAGCCGCCTTCGCGGCCGCCTCCTCCCGCCTGGTGGCTGCCGCCCCGCCTCTGGGTTTCTTCGTTCGGCTGCCGAACAAGCCCTGGGTGGCGCGGCGCTTCTGACCTCCACCCCGAGCAGGCTGCGCGGCGGAGGAGCCCGCGCCGCGTCCAGATGCCGGCTGGCGGCGCGGGACGGCTTCGGCTTCATCATCGTCCGGCCAGTCGTCGAAGGTAGCAGTGAACCCGGAGCCGCCTGCTTCGCCGCCGGCTTGGCCACCGCCCGGCTCGACGTCGTCGTCCATATGGACCGCCCCCAGGTCGGGGTCCTCCAGGTCATGTTCGGTCCGGTCAGGGACGAAGCGGCGCTCCGCGTCTGACCCGCCGGCCGGCCGAAGCAGAGGGCTCTGTCGAAGAACAAGCCGACTAAGTCAGAGTCAGCCAAGAGATGCTCGGCAACAAGGCTGAGAGAGAAAGAAAAAGACACAGGGAGAGCATACCGTAGGCGGCGGATTGGCTCGGCTATATGGCTCCTTGCCGAACTGCCACTCTTAAGTGAGTTTGCAGTTTGCAAGGTAGTTCACCATGTAGGCGACCTCATGGCGCGGCATCTCCTTGGTGCACAGTCGGCTCGGATCGAGCTGGCCGCTCATCTGACAGATCAGATGAGGCCGGCTCTAGAGCGGAAGGACCCGGCGCGTGATGAACGCCGCCAAAAGATCGGGCCCCGTTAGGCCCTCCGACTGGACCATCACCCGCAGTCGGGCGATGGTGGTGTTTCCAGCCGGCGACAGCGTCACCGCTCGGAAGGACCACTGGGGCAGCCTGCCCGCCGGTGGGCCGGCTACGTAAGCCGGCAGATTGATGTAGTCGCCTCGTGGAGCGATGTTCCGCATGTAGAAGTACGACTTCTGCCACTTCTTCACCGATTGGATCAGCGTGATGACGGTGAAGGGGTTGTCGGCGCCCGATCTCCGCGACGCGATGAAGGCGCCAGTATGAGCCGGCACGCCCTTAATGCGCGTGCCCAGCTTTGACTGGAAGAACTCCCCCCAGAGCTCAAGGGTGGGGAGGACGCCGAGATAGCCCTCGCACAGGGTGATGAAGGCGGACAGCAGCACCACCGCGTTGGGGGTGAGATGGTGCGGCTGGAGCTGATAGAATTCGAGCCAGGAGCGGAAGAAGGCGCTCACTGGCAGGCCGAAGCCGCGCCAGAAGTGCGAGCGGAAGACCACCCGCTCGCCCTCCTGCAGCCTCGGCGAGATTTCCCTCGCCGGCGCGAGGCGGACCTCCACTTTGTCCGCGCTGGGCAGCCGCCGCGTGTCGCGGAGGAAGTCGACGTGGTCGTCATGGACGTTGGAGCCCTCCCAATCCCCGCCAAGCTACTCTACGGTGGGAGGCATGGTGAAAGCTAGCACGGCGGCGGAGGACGTGCGGTGGAAGAGCGCGGCGGCGAGGCGCTGTCGCAAGAACTGGCAAGAGGAAGAAGACGGTGGAAGTAGGAGGAGCGTGCGAGGGCCTGCCGCCCTCCACCCCCCCTACTTATAGCCTCACTAGGCCGAAGAGGCCGGACGTGGGGGGGGACGTGGGATTAACTACGCCCACTCCCCCCACGTCTCGCGATTATTGCGCATAAATGCGAGCCGAAACGGCCGCACAGAACGTGCGGGCGGTTTCGGGATACAAAGGATCCGCGCCTGGGCCGGGGCGCGGACGTGGCGGGCCCCCTCCCTGCGGCGACGTCCCGTCACGCGCGTGGACTGGCAGGCTTTCCGGCCACGTGGTTCGCCGACGGCCCGTGGCCGGCCCGCGGCCCGGTGCACGTACCAGCGGGCTCCCGCCCTCCGACTCCAGAAGATTTCGACTCAGGCAGCGCGCCTGACCAAGGCCGGCTCCTAGCTGCCGGCTTGTCAAGATAGGAAGATGATCGAGCTTCCCAACCCCTACTCCACCTCGAAGCCCAATCAGCTTCGGGGACTACTGTCGGAGTAAATGGCCACGGGTAGCCTAACCGACTGCCCCTGGTTCTTCTGAAAAAATTATCAGGCCTTCGGGCCTCCAAGCACTCCGAGCATTGGGCCGCCTTCCCTGGCCGGCTACATCTGAAGCCGACTCCCGGAAGGCGACTCAGCTTCACCAACTCCTCCCCAGGACGACTACGGGGTGGCCGACTCCAAGAAGCCGGCCAAGAAGGACGCCGACTCCTAGGAGCCGACCGAGACCATAACCACCAAAGCTGTTCCCACATAACGGCGACAAGATGGGGAGTGGCCACAGTGCGGCCCACTACCCCCGAAGCCCGAGGTGGGCATGGCTACAGGAAGCCGTACGGGACGGCTGTCCCCCGTGCGGCTCGGCACTATAGCCATGCTAGCCTCGACGTCATCCACGACCGACTCCCGTACGGCCCACGGGCGGCGGGCCCCTCCAGCTAGAGAGAGGCATGAAGGCGGCCCGGCCTTTCCCAGACGGCCAAGAGCGTAGCCGGCCTCTAGAAGCCGGCTACTCCCTTCCTCGAAGCAGGAGCCCCATTAAGGAGACAAGACGAGGTAAGGCTACAGTGAGAGCCCCCGAGGCAGCCCACTGTAGCCACGCTTACCTCGACAAAGCCCTCGTCATCAAAGGCGCGGCTACAGTAAGGAGCCGCCGACAAGACCCTAGGCGGTGGGGCCGGCCTGTCGACCAAGTAGCCGGCAGCCGGCGGGACCCAGCAGCCGGCGGAGAAGCCGGCGAACGTAGACACTGACGGCTGGGACCAGAACCCAGCCGGATTACCATTGTACCCCCGGGGGGTAGGCCTATATAAACCCCTCGGAGCACCCATGCAAAGGGTTGGCCTCTGAGCATAGAGTTGCCTTCTAAGCATAGCACACACACACACCATAGATAGAGAGAAGCAAGAGCTAGCCTAGTTCTTCTTCTCCCTTGAACCCAACAGCTCTAGGAGCGATGGTAGCTACTTTCACCGATCTAGTGATCATGCGGAGACCCCGCAGAGCAGGACTAGGGGTGTTATCTCCTCGGAGAGCCCCGAACCTGGGTAAGATCCGACGGCGTGCATGTCTTCACCTCATCCCGTTTCCAGGCACCGGCGACGTTTTATTGGCTCCCACAATGATAAGCCATCCCTTGGCATATGTCGCACCAACCACCCGACATTGATCTAGTGCCCAGTGCCAGTTCCTGTCTGTTGCATGTTTTTTGTTTCGTAGAAAACCCATATCAAACGGAGTCCAAACGGGATAAAAATTGATGGAGATTTTTTGGAATATTTATGATTTTTGGGAAGAAGAATCAACGCGATACGATGCCCGAGGGGGCCACGAGGCAGGGGGCGCGCCCCAGGGAGTCAGGCGCGCCCTGGACCCTCGTGGCCACCCCGTAAGGCGGTTCGATCCCTTCTTTCGCCGCAAGAAAGCTAATTTCCTGATAGAGATCTTGTCCAAAATTCAGCCCTATCGGAGTTACGGATCTCCGGTTATAAAAGAAACGGTGAAAGGGCAGAATCCAGAACGCAGAAACAGAGATAGATAGAGAGACAGATCCAATCTCGAAGGGGCTCTCGCCCCTCCCATGCCATGGAGGCCAAGGACCAGAGGGGAATCCCTTCTCCCATCTAGGGAGGAGGTCAAGGAAGAAGAAGAAGAAGGGGCCCCCTCTCCCCTTCTCTTCCGGTGGCGCCGGAACGCTGCCGTGGCCACCATCATCATCACCGCGATCTTCACCAACACCTCTGCATCTTCACCAACATCTCCATCATCTTCCCCCCTCTATCTACAGCGGTCCACTCTCCCGCAACACGTTGTACCCTCTACTTGAACATGGTGCTTTATGCTTCATATTATTATCCAATGATGTGTTGCCATCCTATGATGTTCGAGTAGATTTTCGTTGTCCTATCGGTGGTTGATGAATTGCTATGATTGATTTAATTTTCTTCTGGTTATGTTGCTGTCCTTTGGTGCCCATCATATGAGCGCGCGTGTGGGTCACACCATAGGGTTAGTTGTATGTTGATAGGACTATGTATTGGAGGGCAAGAGTGACAGAAGCTTCAACCTAGCATAGAAATTGATGCATACGGGATTGAAGGGGGACCAATATATCTTAATGCTATGGTTGGGTTTTACCTTAATGAACGTTAGTAGTTGCGGACTCTTGCTAATAGTTCCAATCATAAGTGCATAGAATTCCAAGTCAGGGATGACATGCTAGCAGTGGCCTCTCCCACATAAAACTTGCTACCGGTCTAGTAAAGTAGTCAATTGCTTAAGGGACAATTTTGCAACTCCTACCACCACTTTTCCACACTCGCTATATTTACTTTATTGTGTCTTTATCTAAACAGCCCCTACTTTTTATTTATGCGCTCTTTATATTCTTGCAAACCTATCCGAAAACGCCTACAAAGTACTTCTAGTTTCATACTTGTTCTAGGTAAAGCGAACGTTAAGCGTGCGTAGAGTTGTATCGGTGGTCGATAGAACTTGAGGGAATATTTGTTCTACCTTTAGCTCCTCGTTGGGTTCGACACTCTAACTTATCGAAAGAGGCTATAATTGATCCCCTATACTTGTGGGTTATCACGACCTTTTTCTGGCGCCGTTGCCGGGGAGTCATAGTGTGGGGTGAATATTGTCGTGTGTGCTTGTTTGCTTTATCACTAAGTAATTTTTATTTGCTGTTCTTAGTTGTTCTTTATCTTTAGTTATGGATATGAAACACGAAATACCAAAAAAATTAGGTTTACTTGCTACTCATGGAGACGGGGAACCTCCTAAAACCCTCGATGATCATTATGTGAAAAATATTATGTACTACTTTGATAATCCTGAGAAAACCTCATTCAATTATGTAATGGGAGACACGTTGGACCAACGTGAATACTTTAAGGATTATCGCTTGACTCAAAAAGGGAAACTATTGTGGGATCAAATTTATATGTTGAAGTGGTATGCTCGGAAAGTATGCTTGAGATATGATTATACTTGTTGCTCTAGGATGAAGGCTCCACACCTTCCCTTTTCATGCAAATTTAATGATAATAAAACCTTAGCTTCTTATGCTAATGGTATTTATGATTACTACGATGTGGACCAAATAGAAGAATTTGTTGCTTTTATGGGGGCTTATGAAATTGAATCTATGTTCAAAGAGTTTGAAAATCTTTATGATGATGTTTATAGACCTAAAAATTTAGCTATCCTTAAACATTGCTATGAGAATTATGAATTCAATTCCGATATTGATGCATTTATTGAGAAAGTCTCCGCTGTCCAAGAAGAGACTAATATTTTGCATGAATCTATGGAAGAAGAAATTGATGAAACTGTGAGCTCATTGGATGAAAAAGATGATGAGGAGAGCGAAGAACAAAAGGAGGAAGAGTGGATTAGCTACCCATGCCCACTTTCTAATGAGAGTAACTCTTCAACTCATACATTGTTTAATTTCCCTTCGTGCTTACCGAAGGATGATTGCTATGATGATTGTTATGATCCCGTTGATTCTCTTGAAATATCCCTTTTTGATGATGCTCGCTATGCTTGTGGCCAAGATGCCAATATGAATTATGCTTATGGAGATGAACTTGCTATAGTTCCTTATGTTAAACATGAAATTGTTGCTATTGCACCCATGCATGATAGTCCTATTATCTTTTTGAATTCTCCCGATTATACTATATCGGAGAAGTTTGCCCTTATTAAGGATTATATTGATGGGTTGCCTTTTACCGTTGCACATGATGATTTTGATAGATATAATATGCATGTGCTTGCTGCTCCTACTTGCAATTATTATGAGAGAGGAACTATATCTCCACCTCTCTATGTTTCCAACACGATAAAATTGCAAGAATCTGTTTATACTATGCATTGGCCTTTAATATGTGTGCATTAATTGTTCTTTTATGACATGCCAATGCATAGGAAGAGAGTTAGACTTCGTCATTGCTTGATATATGTTGCTTTGTGCTCACTACTAAATGCGAAATCATTGCTAATTAAAATTGGCTTTGATATACCTTGGGATCCGGGTGGATTCACTACTTGAGCACTATATCCCTAGCTTAATGGCTTCAAAGAAATCGCTGTCAGGGAGACAACCCGGAAGTTTTAGAGAGTCATTTATTTCTGTTGAGTGCTTTTATATAGTTTAAAAACAAAAAAGAGGGGAACCCAAAACTTTTTCAAAAAGAAAAGTGAAAGTGAGATAGAAGAGCATTGTGAAAGTGGGGAACGTCCTTGAACTTTGTTCATGCCCATGGAGGCTTTGTGAATCTTAATTACAGAAACTTTTCAACAAAAATAATTATCCCCTTGTACAATTCCATTGTATTATAAAAATAATGTGCCAAGGTTTGCTTTTAGGATGTTTACAATGCTTGTTGGTTTGTGCGGTGCAGGACAGAAACTTTGGCTGTAGTGCGCGATTTTACATTTTTTACGGGAACGTGAAATGGTTCTGAAACTTTTTGAACTGTCTTTATATACAAATTGTTTATATTTCCCAATTTTGGTAGAATTGTTGGAGTACCAGAAGTATTGTGAATGTTCAGATTACTACAGACTGTTCTGTTTAGGACAGATTCTGTTTTTGATGCATAGTTTGCTTGTTTTGATGAAACTATCAATTTATATCAGTGGATTAAGCCATGGAAAAGTTATATTACAGTAGCTATAATGCAAAAAAAATATGAATTGGTTTTCAACAGTACTTAGAGTGGTGATTTGCTTTATTATACTAACGGATATTACCGAGTTTTCTGCTGAAGTTTTGTGTGGATGAAGTGTTCAATGATCGAGAAGGTCTCGATGTGAGGAGAAGAAGGAGAGGAAAGAGCTCAAGCTTGGGGATCCCCAAGGCACCCCAAGTAAATATTCAAGGAGACTCGAGCGTCTAAGCTTGGGGATGCCCCGGAAGGCATCCCCTCTTTCTTCAACAAGTATCGGTATGTTTTCGGATTCGTTTCGTTCATGTGATATGTGCAAATCTTGGAGCGTCTTTTGCATTTAGTTTTCATTTTTATTTTATGCACCATGCTGGTATGAGATAGTCCTTGGTTGATTTATAGAATGCTCATTACACTTCACTTATATTTTTTTAGTATGGCTTTATAGAATGCTTCATGTGCTTCACTTATATCATTTGAAGTTTGGATTGCCTGTTTCTCTTCACATAGAAAACCGCCATTTGTAGAATGCTATTTTGCTTCACTTATATTTGTTAGAGCGTGGGCATATCTTTTGTAGAAAGAATTAAACTCTCTTGCTTCACTTATATCTATTTAGAGAGATGACAGGAATTGGTCATTCACATGGTTAGTCATAAAATCGTACATAAAACTTGTAGATCACTGAATATGATATGTTTGATTCCTTGCAATAGTTTTGCGATATAAAGATGGTGATATTAGAGTCATGCTAGTGGGTAGGTGTGGATTGTAGAAATACTTCTGTTGAAGTTTGTGATTCCCGTAGCATGCACGTATGGTGAACCGTTATGTGATGAAGTCGGAGCATGATTTATTTATTGATTGTCTTCCTTATGAGTGGCGGACGGGGACGAGCGATGGTCTTTTCCTACCAATCTATCCCCCTAGGAGCATGCGCGTAGTACCTTGTTTCAATGACTAATAGATTTTTGCAATAAGTATGTGAGTTCTTTATGACTAATGTTGAGTCCATGGATTATACGCACTCTCACCCTTCCATCATTGCTAGCCTCTTCGGTACCGTGCATTGCCCTTTCTCACCTCGAGAGTTGGTGCAAACTCCGCCGGTGCATCCAAACCCCGTGATTCGATACGCTCTATCACACATAAGCCTCATTATATCTTCCTCAAAACAGCCACCATACCTACCTATCATGGCATTTCCATAGCCATTCCGACATATATTGCCATGCAACTTCCATCATCATCATATACATGACTTGAGCATTCATTGTCATATTGCTTTGCATGATCGTAAGATAGCTAGCATGATGTTTTCATGGCTTGTCCGTTTTTTGATGTCATTGCTACGCTAGATCATTGCACATCCTGGTACACCGTCAGAGGCATTCATATAGGGTCATATCTTTGTTCTAGTATTAAGTTGTAAGTAAATAAAAGTGTGATGATCATCATTATTAGAACATTGTCCCAGGTGGGGATACCAAAATAAAAGAGGCCAAAGAAGCCCAAATAAAAAAAAGAGGCCAAAGAAGCCCACCAAAAAAAGAGAAAATAAAAAAAATAAAAAAATAAAAAAATGAGAGAAAAGAGAGAAGGGACAATGTTACTATCCTTTTACCACACTTGTGCTTCAGAGTAGCACCATGTTCTTCATATAGAGAGTCTCTTGAGTTATCACTTTCATATACTAGTGGGCATTTTCATTATAGAACTTGGCTTGTATATTCTGATGATGGGCTTCCTCAAATGCCCGAGGTCTTCATGAGCAAGCAAGTTGGATGCACACCCACTTAGTTTCTAGTTTGAGCTTTCATACACTTATAGCTCTTAGTGCATCCGTTGCATGGCAATCCCTACTCCTCGCATTGACATCAGTTGATGGGCATCTCCATAGCCCGTTGATTAGCCGCGTCGATGTGAGACTTTCTCCATTTTTGTCTTCTCCACACAACCTCCACCATCATATTCTATTCCACCTATAGTGCTATGTCCATGGCTCACGCTCATGTATTGCGTGAAAGTTGAAAAGGTTTGAGAACATCAAAAGTATGAAACAATTGCATGTCTTGTCGTCGGGGTTGTGCATGATGTGAATATTTTGTGTGGTGAAGATGGAGCATAGCCACACTATATGATTTTGTAGGGATAACTTTCTTAGGCCATGTTATTTTGAAAAGACATGATTGCTTTATTACTAGGCTTTAACTATTATTGTTTTTATGTCAAATGATAGACTATTGCTTTGAATCACTCGTGTCTTAATATTCATGCCATGATTAGATTATGTGATCAAGATTATGTGATGTCTACTACACAACCTTCTTCTTGTAGACGTTGTTGGGCCTCCAAGTGCAGAGGTTTGCAGGACAGTAGCAAATTTCCCTCAAGTAGATGACCTAAGGTTTATCAATCCGTGGGAGGCGTAGGATGAAGATGGTCTCTCTCAAACAACCCTGCAACCAAATAACAAAGAGTCTCTTGTGTCCCCAACACACCCAATACAATGGTAAATTGTATAGGTGCACTAGTTCGGCGAAGAGATGGTGATACAAGTGCAATATGGATGGTAGATATAGGTTTTTGTAATCTGAAAATATAAAAACAGCAAGGTAACTAATGATAAAAGTGAGTGTAAACGGTATTGCGATGCTAGGAAACAAGGCCTAGGGTTCATACTATCACTAGTGCAAGTTCTCTCAACAATAGTAACATAATTGGATCACATAACTATCCCTCAACATGCAACAAAGAGTCACTCCAAAGTCATTAATAGCGGAGAACAAACGAAGAGATTATGGTAGGTTATGAAACCACCTCAAACTTATTCTTTCGGATCGATCTATTCAAGAGTCCGTAGTAAAATAACATGAAGCTATTCTTTCAGTTCGATCTATCATAGAGTTCGTACTAGAATAACACCTTAAGACACAAATCAACCAAAACCCTAATGTCACCTAGATACTCCAATGTCACCTCAAGTATCCGTGGGTATGATTATACAATATGCATCACACAATCTCAGATTCATCTATTCAACCAACAAAAAGAACTTCAAAGAGTGCCCCAAAGTTTCTACCGGAGAGTCAAGAAAAAAACGTGTGCCAACCCCTATGCATAGGTTCATGGGCGGAACCCGCAAGTTGATCACCAAAACATACATCAAGTGGATCAATAGAATACCCCATTGTCACCACGGTTATCCGATGCAAGACATACATCAAGTGTTCTCAAATCCTTAAAGACTCAATCCGATAAGATAACTTCAAAGGGAAAACTCAATCCAGTACAAGAGAGTAGAGGGGGAGAAACATCATAAGATCCAACTATAATAGCAAAGCTCGCGATACATCAAGATCGTATCACCTCAAGAACACGAGAGAGAGAGAGAGATATCAAACACATAGCTACTGGTACATACCCTCAGCCCCGAGGGTGAACTACTCCCTCCTCGTCATGGAGAGCGCCGGGATGATGAAGATGGCCACCGGTGAGGGATCCCCCCTCCGGCAGGGTGCCGGAGCAGGGTCCCGATTCGTTTTTGGTGGCTACAGAGGCTTGCGGCGGCGGAACTCCCGATCTATTCTGTTCCCCGAAGGTTTTAGGGTATATGGAGATATATAGGCGAAAGAAGTCGGTAAGGGGAGCCACGAGGCACTACTAGGGAAAACCTTATTCATAGAACATTAGCAGTAGCGCGGGTTAAAAACGCACGCTGGTGCTAATTCGCAGTAGCGTGGTGGTGTAAACGGCGCTACAGATACAGTTATAGCAGTAGCGCGCCTGAGTACAAAAGGGCTACTACTAAAATTCCCATGGCTTAGTCGATAGGCTGCACATAGTAGTACCGATCTTCGTCAAACCGCACTACCGCTATTTGCATTGTAACAGCGCGTTTACGCTGAGAGGCGCTACTGCTAAAGTAAATAAAATTAAATGGAAAGAAAATAGAAAAGTAAATTAAAATGAAAGAAATACAAAAAGGTGAAAGGAAAAAAAATAAAATGTAATGAAAAATAAATGAAAAAGGGGAAAAAGAGAATGGTATAGCACTAGTGCGTATATGGGAACGCGCTGTAGCTATGTTAGCAGTAGCGCACTTCCTGGAACGCGCTACTGCTACTTCTGACTTAACCGCTCGATTCGTTCTTCCCAACGGCCACTTCCCCCAAATCGCAACTCCTCCGCTGTCACCGCTGCCGTCGGCCGCCGCGCGCTCTCCCGTCGCTCTCCCGCCTCAACGCCGTCCCCGACCCCGGATTCGGCGCCGCCCCCGACCCCCACCTCGACGCCACCCACGACCCCGGCATCGAGGCCGCCCTCCGCCGCGCGCCCGAGCCCCGACCCCGACCTCGACGCCGCCTGCCCCTCCCTCGCCGCAGTCACCGTAAGGCTCTGCCTCTCCTCTCCCCTACCCTCCTCTCTCTCTCTGCTAGGGCAATATATATATATATATATGTGTTGATGTTGTGTTGATGTTCATATGAACCCTAGGTGTTCCATATGAACCCTAGATTTGTTTAGGGAAGTAGGCATTTTTAGCATTTAGGAGAAATGATTAGCAATTTTTTTGGAAATTAGCTAGGGAAATTTTTTATGAAAATGCCTAAACAGTAATTTCATTTGCATATTGTTGTTATATGATATATGTCATTGATGAAATGAAGCCGAGTGGCTTTGTTGTTTCCAGGAAATCAAGCCGAGTGACCTATGTTTTGCCGGAATGTTGATTCATTTCCGCTCCGGCAAATTTCAGGTTCTCGATTTGTCCACTTTTTAGCAAAAGTCATGCCAAAATTTTCCGTGAATTTCGGCATGACTTGTGCTACAAACTAGGACATATCGAGTGCCCAGGATTTGCCGCACCGGGAAGGAGCCAACGTTCCTGCAAAGCCTAGGACTTTTTTATGTCATTATTCATTTTATTAGGTATAGAATTAATTGACTAGATTTAATCGTAAGAACTAGTTGAACATGTCACATTTGTTGTTATTTTTTTAGTTAAAGCAATTTTTCCCGCATCGACGTCGACGATGCCTATCCCGCATCCTCGTCGTCGAGTCGGTGAAGGCACCTGCATCACCAGATGGGCCATGTCCGGGACTGGGCTCCGCCGGGGTGGTACTGGGAGGCGCTACCTACCGGGGGGCGCAGGTTGGCGAGGAGCCAGCCTGTCGTTGACCCGAACCTTCTTTGGTGGCGGTCGCGTGGGCCAGTGACGGTCCAGTGGATCGAGGACCCCGCAGAGGTGGTGCGTCACCGTGTCAGTGAGGAGGACGCGCACGTCTGTCGCTACTTGTTTGCGTTGGAGCACAGGTTCTCCAATACCTGGCAGGTTCTCCAGGGATCTCACTGGAGCTATGATCCTGTGATGGTTCCTTCTCTTTGGGTGTCCACCGCCCGCGCCGATACCCATCGTGAGCTAGGGTTTTAGTTGTATTAGTAATGTTATATGTATGATACTATTCGGGATGTATTAGTGATAATATTCGACGATGTACGGACGCATGAGATGATTTACTTTTGCTTATTGAATGCATCCTAATTTGAATACTTATTTATTTTACGATTTGGTTTTGCTTATTGAATGCTCATGGCAATATGAGTCCTATAAGATATTTTGAGTATCCTGGAGTTGTCTTCGATCGATTTTCAATTAATGTTTCAACTATGAACATAGGAAATGTCTGACAACGAAAAGGATTTCGGTATTTGCAAATACTGCAAAGACGAGTGCGGCCTGTGCGACGGAATCTTCTTAGATGATGATAGGCGCTTCAGCATAAAGCTGGACGTGAACTTCGAAATGGATACAGTGAGTCACAACGACAAGTCTTTTTTCTTAATTAAGCATGACATCTGCTTCATTTGCATCAACTTATAATTTAATTTTTTTACTATTCTACTAGTGTATCCCCTACCATGCAAGAGTTTTTGTCTTGGATAAGATAGGTTTCAGTCGTACTTAGGAGGTAAAGAAAGTTTACTTGAAGACCGAGCATGGTTATATTTTCCACGCAAAATTGTACAACGCAAACGACTACACCTATTTTGGATGCCAAACTTGGCAAGCACTATTCAAGACTTATGCATTTGAGCCTGATATGGTTATCACCTTTGATATTCGTCCAGAAGATGATATTGAAGGTAATACCGACATCTGGGTCGATGTTCAGACGCCTCCAGTTATTCCATTATGTGAGTTTCTCAACCATATTTATGTCTTTGATATTGTTTATTCAAAAATAGTTGACAACTAATTTCTATTGTCAGCTTATTTCGGTTCAAGCAAACATGTCCAGCGCTTGGTAGACAGGACCTACTACTGTCCCGGGGCTGAACTAAACTGCGAGGAGCTAAGTCATTATGTTTCATGGCTTGAGGATCTTGATACTGTCAAGACAAATTTTCTTCCTGCATTTAGAAATGTTAGTACTGAAAACGTGCGACCAATAGTGTTCGTAATGAACTACGGTCACATCTATTTAGGAAAGGTGGTAAGATTTTTACTATTTGTCTTCAATGCATCTTTTGCATACATTATTTTTTAAGCTAAACTTCATTGCTAAGTATGTTACTATACGATGTTCTTCAACAGGGACTCCCAATGAATGTTGTGCCTCATGGGATTGAGACTAATGGTACCATGAGTATTGTTAGCTTACGGCCAAGATATCCTACAATGCATTTTGGTGCATTCAGGATTTCTAAGAGCGAGGAAGCCTTAATAGCGAAAGACTGGACCAAATTTGTGATGGAGGAGCGCAGAGAAGTACTAGGGGGCAGCAATGAGAAGCGCAGCCCACGATTAGGAGACAGGTTCATCTGCATGCTCCAACTTGATGAAGGAGGAGAGCTACACGTGTTTTATGTTATTTTACCTGAGAGAGAGCAGCAGGAGTGATTAGCTAGCTAGAAATGAGTTTGAAGATGATGATGTGCTACACTATGAGTATGATAATTAAATACCTAGTGTTGGTGGTAATGACTATGATGATTAAATAAATACTGGTGGTGGTGATTAGCTAGCTAGAATGAGTTTGAAGATGATGATGTGCTACACTATGACTATGGTGATTAAATAAATATTGTTGGTGGTAATGACTATGATGATGATTAAATAGCTTGTGCTGGCGGATTAGATTCAAGTGGAGGCAACATGTGGTGCACATCGAAAGTACTACTAGTCCAATCTAGATCAAGTTTGGATTAGTAGTATACTTTTGACATGCACCACATATTGCCTCCACTTGAACCTAATCCACCTTCATTTGACACACTGTTATGGACATAATGATATAAACCTCATAATTGTTATTGTACAAAAATTTGTATAACGGCGTATAAATACACTAAAAATGAAAAAAAGAGTACTAGTAGAGATGGATACAAAACACGCTATAACTAGCTAGATTAGCAGCAGCGCGGGACAGAACAAGCGCTGCCGCTATGTGTCTTAGCAGTAGCGCTTGTCGCACGCGCTACTGCTAAGTAATAGCTGTAGCGCCTTTTTGGTAGCGCGGCTGCCCGCGCTACTAGTGGGCTTTAAACCCGCGCTACTACTAGGGTTTTCCCTAGTAGTAAGGGGCCCATGAGGGTGGAGGGCGCTCCCGGGGGGTGGGCGCGCCCCCTGCCTCGTGCCCTCCTTGTTGATCTCCTGACATGCACTCCAAGTCTCCTATATTTCTTTCTTTCCAAAAATAACTTTTCTGAAGGTTTCATTCCGTTTGGACTCCGTTTGATATTCCTTTTCTGTGAAACAATGAAACAAGGGAAAAAACAGAAACTGGCACTGGGCTCTGGGTCAATAGGTTAGTCCCAAAAGTAATATAAAAGTGCATAGTAAAGCCCATTAAACATCCAAGATGGATAATATAATAGCATGAATACTTCATAAATTATAGATACGTTGGATACGTATCAGCATCCCCAAGCTTAATTCCTGCTCGTCCTCGAGTAGCTAAATGATAAAAGAAAGAATTTATGAAGTGTGAATGCTAGCAGGTGCATAAGTTTGATCAATGATAATTTCAATCACCATTTCTAGCATCATTATATGTCATACCAGTAGTTCAACTCGTAGAACTTTTCATGGTCAAGTAACAAGCTATTCACATGTTAAAGTATAGATCATAAACTTTCTTGAAAACTAACAAACCGTGTTATTAGTCATCAAACAATTACAATTCATCTTATTTTCAGGAAGAGTGTATGTCAGAGCTTTGATTTAGCAAACTCCACATACTCAACTATCATTTAGTCTTCCATGATTGCTACCACTCAAAGCATATTTTTAGAAAAAAAATAGTATTCATCGAACACAGAGAAAGATAGGGGCTTAATATTTCGCCTCCCAACATTTTACCTCAAGGGTAATGTCAACAATAATAATTCATGATCAAATATATTTGAATGGCCATATATGCTTAGATCTTTCCATCATATGATGCATGCCAACTAAAGAGTAGGTTGGAATGAAAAGGAATACTACTGACTCTTGCATAAAAGTAAAAGATAGGCCCTTCGCAGTGGGAAGCAGGGATTTGCAGATGTGCCAGAGCTCGAAGCAAAAACAGAGATGAAAATAATTTTGAGAGGTATGCTTTCATTGTCAACATAACGACCAAGAGTTCCCAATATCTTCCATACTACATACATCATAGGCGGTTCCCACGCAGAAAGGTAAAGATTTTACTCCCCCTCCACCAACGATCACACTCCACGGCTTGTCCGAAACAACGGGTGCTGTCCAACTTTCAACAATCCTGGGGGAGTTTTGTTTAAATTATTTGCGAATTTGTTTTTGATCTTTTGATCATAGGACTGAGCATCCCAGTTACCAGCCATTTTCTCGTGAATGATGAGCGGAGTCCACTCATCGTGAGAATAACCCAGCTAGCATGGAAGATACTGCTAGCTCCTAGTCGCTACATGAGCGATTCGGGCATACAAAACAGATTATTATTTGAAGTTTTAGAGTTTGGCACATGCAAATTTACTTGGAAGGACAGGTAAATACCGCATATAGGTAGATATGGTGGACATTCATGGAAGAAACATGGTTCAAGGAATTTGGATGCACAAGCAGTATTCCCGCTTAGTACAGATATTTTGGCTAGCAAAGGATTCTAAATAGCAAGCACCACATGTTAGAGGATCCATAACAATATAACTTCTATACAAATATACCCAAGCATAACTCATTATGTTGTCTTCCTTGTACAACTTCAACTAATTTGCTCAGGTTTGAAAATAATTAATGGGGCTCACAATCATAGAAGATGTCCAAGATAGTATATTTATATGTGAACCTCTGTTCCTTCAATATTCTTTCATGAATTGTTCAAGTGACCAATACAATGTTTGCTAACCTTCAATAAATTTACCACCTCTACTTCTTATACGTGAAGGCATTACTCCCCATGGGAAAGGCATATGAAACATATATAATTTCAGATTTATGACATTCAAATCATTCAACTATTTCCTCATAGGATATATGTGAAGCACACAAGTAAATGACAAACTACTCGAAAAAGATATAAGTGAAGATCAATGAGTAGTTAGATAATTATGTAGCTATGTGAAGAATCTCTCTCATTTAAGAATTTCAGATCTTAGGATATTATTCAAACAGCAAGCAAAACAAAATAAAATGACATTTCAAGGATAGCACTCATCAAGTGGAGAAGCAAAAACTTAGGCTCAACTGATACTACCGATAATTGTTGAAGAAAAAAGGTGGGATGCCTACCGGGGCATCCCCAAGCTTAGATGCTTGAGACTTCTTGAAATATTATCTTGGGGTGCCTTGGGAATCCCCAAGCTTGAGCTTTTGTATCTCCTTAATTCCTCTCATATCACGGTTTCCTAAATCTCGAAAGCTTCATCCACACAAAACTCAACAAGGACTCGTGAGATAAGTTAGTATAAACCAATGCAAAAACCTTATCATACAATACTGAAGAAAATCACTAAAATTATTATTCAACATTGCATACTAAATGCCTCTGCATATTTAATACTCCTATCCTCAAATAGAATCATTAAACAAGCAAACATATGCAAACAATGCAAACATAACAGCAATCTGCCAAAACAGTACAGTCTGTAAAGAATGCAGCAATATCCGTACTCCCTAGCTCCAAAAATTATGAAAGAAAATTCCAACTGTATTAAATTTATCAGAGCTTATTATGCAAAAGGTTCCAACATTTTATCACATTCTGACTTTTCTAGGGCATTCTTGCAACAGCGGTAAACTTTCTGTTTTCAAACAGCAACATGTAGAGTTGTAATATAAGCATGGTAAAGGCTATCCTTGACATTTTTATTGAAACTAGAGATGCAAAACATTATTCTAAATAACATCAAGCAAATACTAACAAAATAAAATTACGCTCCAAGAAAAACACATATCATGTGGTGAATAAAAATATAGCTCCAAGTACAGTTACCGATGAACGAAGACGAAAGAGGGGATGCCTTCCGGGGCATCCCCAAGCTTAGGCTTTTGGTTGTCCTTGAATATTACCTTCGGGTGCCTTGGGAATCCCCAAGCTTAGGCTCTTGCCACTCCTTATTCCATAGTCCATCGAATCTTTACCCAAAACTTGAAAACTTCACAACACAAAACTTAACAGAAGATCTCGTGAGCTCCATTAGCGAAAGAAAACAAAACACCACTTCATGGTACTGTAATGAACTCATTATTTATTTATATTGGTGTTAGACCTACTGTATTCCAACTTATCTATGGTTTATAAACTTTTTACTAACCATAGAGTCATCAAAATAAGCAAACAGCACACGAAAAACAGAATCTGTCAAAAACAGAACAGTCTGTAGTAATCTGTAACTAACGCAAACTTCTGGAACTCCAAAAATTCTAAAATAACTTTTTGGACCTGAGTAATTTGTCTAGTAATCGTATGCCAAAAGAATCAACTAAATAGCACTCTCCAGTAAAAAGTTTTAGCTAATCTCGTGAGCGCTAAAGTTTCTGTTTTTTTTACAGCTTGATCATAAAGACTTCACCCAAGTCTTCCCAAAGGTTCTACTTGGCACAAACACTAATTAAAACATAAAACCGCATCTAAATAGAAGCTAGATGGATTAGTTATTACTAAACAGAACCAAAAATCAAGAAACTAAAATAAAATTGGGTTGCCTCCCAACAAGCGCTAACGTTTAACGCCCCTAGCTAGGCATGACGATTTCAATGATGCTCACATAAAAGATAAGAATTGAAACATAAAGAGAGCATCATGAAGAATATGATTAGCACATTTATGTCTAACCCACTTCCTATGCATAGGGATTTTGTGAGCAAACAACTTATGGGAACAATAACCAACTAGCATAGGTAGGCAAAACAAGCATAACTTTAAAACTTTAAGCACATAGAGAGGAAACTTGATATTATTGCAATTCCTACAAGCATATATTCCTCCCTCATAATAATTTTCAGTAGCATCATGAATGAATTAAACAATATAACCATAACATAAATCATTCCTTTCATGACCCACAAGCATAGAAAATTTATTACTCTCCACATAAGCAAAATTCTTCTTATTCGTAATAGTGGGAGCAAATTCAAGAAAATAACTATCATGGGATTGAAAATTGAAATCAAGTTGACAAGTTTCATGGTTATCATTATTCTTTATAGCATACGTGTCATCACAATAATCATCATAGATAGGAGGCATGCTTTTATCATAATAAATTAGCTCATCAAAACTTGGGGGACAAAAAATATCATCTTCATCAAACATAGCTTCCCCAAGCTTGTGGCTTTGCATATCATTAGCATCATGGATATTCAAGGAATTCATACTAACAACATTGCAATCATGCTCATCATTCAAAAATTTAGTGCCAAACATTTTAATGCATTGTTCTTCTAACACTTTGGCACAATTTTCCTTTCCATCATACTCACGAAAGATATTAAAAAGATGAAGCGTATGAGGCAAACTCAATTCCTTTTTTTTGTAGTTTTCTTTTATAAACTAAACAAGTGATAAAATAAGAAACTAAAAGATTTGATTGCAAGATCTAAAGATATACCTTCAAGCACTCACCTCCCCGGAAACGGCACCAGAAATTGCTTGATGTCTACTACACAACCTTCTTCTTGTAGACGTTGTTGGGCCTCCAAGTGCAGAGGTTTGTAGGACAGTAGCAAATTTCCCTCAAGTGGATGACCTAAGGTTTATCAATCCATGGGAGGCGTAGGATGAAGATGGTCTCTCTCAAACAACCCGGCAACCAAATAACAAAGAGTCTCTTGTGTCCCCAACACACCCAATAGAATGGTAAATTGTATAGGTGCACTAGTTCGCCGAAGAGATGGTGATACAAGTGCAATATGGATGGTAGATATAGGTTTTTGTAATCTGCAAATATAAAAACAGCAAGGTAACTAATGATAAAAGTGAGCATAAACGGTATTGCAATGCTAGGAAACAAGGCCTAGGGTTCATACTATCACTAGTGCAAGTTCTCTCAACAATAATAACATAATTGGATCACATAACTATCCCTCAACATGCAACAAACAGTCACTCCAAACTCACTAATAGAGGAGAAAAAATGAAGAGATTATGGTAGGGTACGAAACCACCTCAAAGTTATTCTTTCGGATCGATCTATTCAAGAGTCCGTAGTAAATAACATGAAGCTATTATTTCCGTTCAATCTATCTTAGACTTCGTACTAGAATAACACCTTAAGACACAAATCAACCAAAACCCTAATGTCACCTAGATACTCCAATGTCATCTCAAGTATCCGTGGGTATGATTATACGATATGCATCACACAATCTCAGATTCATCGATTCAACCAACACAAAGAACTTCAAAGAGTGCCCCAAAGTTTCTATCGGAGAGTCAAGACAAAAACGTGTGCCAACCCCTATGCATAGGTTCATGGGCGGAACCCGCAAGTTGATCACCAAAACATACATCAAGTGGATCAATAGAATACCCCATTGTCACCACGGGTATCCCACGCAAGACATACATCAAGTGTTCTCAAGTCCTTAAAGACTCAATCCGATAAGATAACTTCACAGGGAAAACTCAATCCATTACAAGAGAGTAGAGGGGGAGAAACATCATAATATCCAACTATAATAGCAAAGCTCGCGATACATCAAGATCGTACCACCTCAAGAACATGAGAGAGAGAGATCAAACACATCGCTACTGGTACATACCCTCAGCCCCGAGGGTGAACTACTCCCTCCTCGTCATGGAGAGCGCCGGGATGATGAAGATGGCCACCGGTGAGGGATCCCCCCTCCGGCAGGGTGCCGGAACAGGGTCCCGATTGGTTTTTGGTGGCTACAGGGGCTTGCGGCGGCGGAACTCCCGATCTATTCTGTTCCCCGAAGGTTTTAGGGTATATGGAGATATATAGGCGAAAGAAGTCGGTAAGTGGAGCCACGAGGGGCCCACGAGGGTGGAGGGCGCACCCCCTGCCTCGTGCCCTCCTTGTTGATCTCCTGACATGCACTCTAAGTCTCCTGTATTGCTTTCTTTCCAAAAATAACTTTTCCGAAGGTTTCATTCCGTTTGGACTCCATTTGATATTCTTTTTCTGTGAAACACTGAAACAAGGGAAAAAACAGAAACTGGCACTGGGCTCTGGGTCAATAGGTTAGTCCCAAAAGTAATATAAAAGTGCATAGTAAAGCCCATTAAACATCCAAGATGGATAATATAATAGCATGAATACTTCATAAATTATAGATACGTTGGAGACGTATCATTATGCTAGGTAGCATTCCACATAAAAATTATCTTTTTAATCATTTACCTACTCGAGGACGAGCAGGAATTTAGCTTGGGGATGGTGATACGTCTCCATCGTATCTATAATTTTTGATTGTTCCATGTCAATATTCTACAACTTTCATATACTTTTGGCAAATTTTCATACTATTTTTGGGACTAACATATTGATCTAGTGCCCAGTGCCAGTTCCTGTCTGTTGCATGTTTTTTGTTTCACAGAAAACCCATATCAAACGGAGTCCAAACGGGATAAAAACTGACGGAGATTTTTTTTGGAATATTTATGATTTTTGGGAAGAAGAATCAACGCGATACGATGCCCGAGGTGGCCACGAGGAAGGGGGGCGTGCCCCAAGGGGTCAGGCGCGCCCTGGACCCTCATGGCCACCCCGTAAGGCGGTTGTAGCCCTTCTTTCGCCGCAAGAAATATAATTTCCGGATAGAGATCGTGTCCAAAATTCATCCCAATCGGAGTTACGGATCTCTGGTTATAAAAGAAACGGTGAAAGGGAAGAATCCAGAACGCAGAAACAGAGAGAGACAGAGAGACAGATCCAATCTCGGAGGGGCTCTCGCCCCTCCCGTGCCATGGAGGCCAAGGACCACAGGGGAAACCCTTCTCCCATCTAGGGAGGAGGTCAAGGGAGAAGAAGAAGAAGGGGACCCTCTCCCCTTCTCTTCCGGTGGCGCCGGAACGCTGCCGTGGCCACCATCATCATCACCGCGATCTTCACAAACACCTCCGCCATCTTCACCAACATCTCCATCACCTTCCCCCCTCTATCTACAGCGGTCCACTCTCCCGCAACCCGTTGTACCCTCTACTTGAACATGGTGCTTTATGCTTCATATTATTATCCAATGATGTGTTGCCATCCTATGATGTCTGAGTAGATTTTCGTTGTCCTATCGGTGGTTGATGAATTGCTATGATTGATTTAATTTGCTTGTGGTTATGTTGTTGTCCTTTGGTGCCCATCATATGAGCGCGCGCGTGGATCACACCATAGGTTTAGTTGTATGTTGATAGGACTATGTATTGGACGGCAAGAGTGACAGAAGCTTCAACCTAGCAAAGAAATTAATGCATACGGGATTGAAGGGGGACAAATATATCTTAATGCTATGGTTGGGTTTTACCATAATGAACGTTAGTAGTTGCAGATGCTTTCTAATAGTTCCAATCATAAGTGCATAAAATTCCAAGTCAGGGATGACATGCTAGCAGTGGCCTCTCCCACATAAAACTTGCTATCGGTCTAGTAAAGTAGTCAATTGCTTAAGGGACAATTTCGCAACTCCTACCACCACTTTTCCACACTCGCTATATTTACTTTATTGTGTCTTTATTTAAACAGCGCTTACTTTTTATTTACGCGCTCTTTATATTCTTGCAAACCTATCCAAAAAAACCTACAAAGTACTTCTAGTTTCATACTTGTTCTAGGTAAAGCGAACGTTAAGCGTGCGTAGAGTTGTATCGGTGGTCGATAGAACCTGAGGGAATATTTGTTCTACCTTTAGCTCCTCGTTGGGTTCGACACTCTTACTTATCAAAAGAGGCTACAATTGATCCCCTATACTTGTGGGTTATCATCGGCCGCCGCAACCGACGTGCCTCACAGACACCGACTTCCACCGCATCAGGTGCGCTTCACCGACGCCGTCTCCCAGCTCACCGGGGCTACTTCACCGAGAACATCATAGCGCCTCCGCCCCCCAAGGCTGCTGGGGCTTCACCAACGGTCTCGTCCACTGCATCGTAGCGCTCCGCTGCCACTCAAGATCTGCATCCGTGCGCAGCTAGCCAACGCCAGCGCATCACCCTCAACAGCTCTGAAGTGACCCGCACTCTAGCTAGGCGAGCATGCCCAAACGCCGGCCCGAACTAGGTATCCACACATCACTCCCTTGTGCACTGTTCCGACGATGTTTGGATACCCTTTCACTGCTCTCTTAGCTTACACGCCTATCCAACTCTGACTTTAACTCTTATTTCTTCTGGAGATATCATCTGAAATAAGCAAATCCATTTTTTAGCGAAGCATGAGGGCACTACGGGATCTGGTACACATCCTGCACACCCGTATAACCTTGTAAGTATCTGTCCTCTGGTACAAAAGCAAGGTCAATTCCTCTTATTTGATCAGCCATTCACTGTGTCAAAACTGCAGAGGGGATGCAAGGAGCACAAGGCCTGCACATCCAAGCAAGTGGTAACATGGACTTGTACATGGAACATCCCAAGCGCAAGCAGAGCTGAAGTGAGCCTGTACAACGAGCTAGCGTAAGTCCCCGCATTTCATTTAATTTGTACTGGCATTCATGTATGATTTGTGTGCAGTGGCAGATCCACGAATTCAAGTTACCAGGGGCGAACATTTAACTTAAAAAATAAGAAGGCACTTGCACTCCGGAAATCAACATCACTTTAGAAATGTGAAGCTACATGCACTTTGAAAACCAACTAATGATCCAAAGTAGTTCAGATTATAAACACTAAATGATGCAAGCACCAAAAAACAGAAAATGCAACATGGTGTACAAGGACTACAAACATGGTCTGTACCTGCTTGAATTATTCGTTCTCTGGCTGAAAATATCGAAGTGTAATGGCACCTATCACCAGTGCGCAAACTGCATATCAATATATCTATCCTGCACAAGTATGCCAATAGTTTCAAATAACAGATTAGAAAAGTATTTATGCTACGTTCTCATGATACGGGGACTTTCTGGTAGATGGCCTCGATGTTTCCTCAAGCCATGAAAATGCACTATAATTTGCTTGTCATCAATGCCTGCAAATCTCTATGTCTCTCTCAACATAGCAGATCATCATTAGACACTAAATCCTTCAATGGGAGCTTGCAAAATGCTTGCATTAGATGCCTCATTAGACACTATATGTTCATCACCAGGAGCATGTAAAATGTTTGCATCAAATCCTTCATTACCAGTCTATTCATTAGACACTTCAGGATCAAGAACATAATGAGCTTGGATGTTTGCACCCGAAACTTGATTAGATTCATCAGATTCGGTCAGTTCACTATTGATTGGGGGAGTTATAAAATATGTAGAAATTGATTTCATTTTCTCATAGATTCCCTACATACAAGCAGTTTTACAACACCGTCAGGTTTAACTATTGGCCAGAAATTGAAGAGTTGAATTAGATATAATCAGGGATGTGATGTACCTGCTCGTTGCGCATACTACTCTTGCAAGCTGCGCCTGCCCGTTTGCGCAAGCTCGATGCCATGCCCGTGCTGCCGCCGCTGCCTCCCACGCAGGCTACACCCATGGTTGGATCTTCATCTTCTTGTCCTTCCGTTCGCTTGAAGCCCGGTGACCGCCCTCCAACGAGGGCGTGAGGAAGTGTTGTGTCGGTCTGTCCAGCGGCGGCTAGGTTAGGAGCGAACCAGACTGGAGGCTGGAGCGGATGAATAGGGATTTTTCCTGCTGTCGGTCGATATGGGAGGCGCTCGTTTGGGCCGCGAGCCTGCTATAGGGCCTGCCTTGCACTTATGTTATTGGCCCATCCAAATTGAAACATTTTTCTTCATTTTTTACATTGCCTACTCGTGCGTTGGGACGAACAAAACTAGCCTGGGCTAACCTGGACGACTCAAACTATGTGCACACTTTCGAGCCACCCGAGGCGGCCGCCCATACCAGCCCCTATGGTGGCGTCGCCCCTTTTTGCATGTATGATAAGGGTAGTGAAAAATATTCCAGTGGCGCTTTTGATTTACCCATAGAATGGTTGAATAGCTTGTTTCTATGAATTGAGTTCGCCAATAATGTGAAGGATGCCAATCTTTTCATCCTTTTGTAGATTGCTTAGATCTCGATATGCCAAAATTAATCGCATGAAATATACAGTAAAAGCCAGTGTGATGTGTGTGGCTACAACTAGTCTGACTACACGTCCTCATATAACATATCAAGGACGCACCATCTTACCAGATTAACCATTCGACTTAGCAATGCAGTGTGGGAAGAAAGAAGTATTGGGACTGCGTATCCAAGTAATTGATGCCATGGACTCCTTCGTACAACCTTGTAAGCGAAAAAGAAGTTGCAGTGTGCCTGTACAAAGAACTAGCGTAAGTTCAGTTACCTGCTTCTCGGAATTTTAGTTAGCCACTTATTGCAAAATTGTTCAATTATGTTGCTTGGCTTAATTTAGTTTGCTACTGATTACATAATGCCACAACCTGTTAATCCTATTATAGACTGCGTCTATCTATGTGTTTGATACTTACTGTTAAGAATTACCTGTTTGCCTGAACTTAAATAGCTACTTGTTTGTTTAACTGCTTTGCTGCTACAACAACGGGTTACAATGATGTTAATAACTACTTTTCAGCATCGAATTGAAACTCTTTAATTCCTTGTTTGTTTAACTGGTTTGCTGTTATAACTCCCAGTTGAGATGTTTTGCAACTTCAACTTTTCTGAATCCAGTCGGAACTTTAATGGCAAAACAGGTTAGCCCAAGATCAAAGAGCGAGGTCCCCATGGACGTTGTATCATCCCACAGCAGTGGCACCGGCCCAATCGTGCATTATGAATTGCCAACTGCTGATGCTCTGGAGGCTAAACTAGTGGTAGATAGAGATTCTGCTTCTGCACTTAGATATGAAGTTGACATGTTGAGGAAGCAAACAACACAATCAGTAGCAGTACTCAAGACAACCATTAAATATTTGGTGGATTTCAAAACGAAGCAAGCTGAGACTGACCACATTGTTAAGGTCCTGAAGGAAAAAAGGAAATTAAATTCCCACTTGGTAAATCATAGGTGAAATGTTCTTTCCATCGTTGAATAACCGTTGTGTTGTTTGTTAATGTAGTCAATCAAACCATTTGTTTTAGAGATCATGTAATAATTTTTTTTTGGTTTGTAATTTTATTTGAGCACAAGTCTGTATTAATTGATAAGACTCGGAGACATTTCATTTTGACTGCTATGCCAGACCTACAAATATGCCAATCGGGCTGAATGTGCATTCAGCAATAATAGTAGTATAGATGGACCATAAGTGGCACTCATGGGAAAGGGCGAAGATGCCATAGTAGCTTGGCTAAAAAAAGGATGCTGTTGTAGCAAAGAAAAGTACAGCGGCCTGGCTTATGTATGTTAGTTGATATTATTGATCCATATACTCTATAAGTGTTTATATGTCTGTTAGTTTGTACATTCTTGGTTGATTGACTCGGTATTTGAATCTTGATACATCGCTTGTGTACATATCTAAATGGGAGTACACATTATGCTGCGTGTGACATTTGAGTTGGACATGAAGTGTTCCAAATATTAGAATTCACCTTAAACTGGATTCTAGCTTCTGAATTGGAGTATCGGCATTTGTAAACCATATTCATATATGAAAGTGGAATACATCTTTGTCGTCCTTTTGAAGATATGTAAAAACACATAGAATCATTTATAAAGATTCGTATAGGAATACAAAATGGATTCGAATTTAGTTGTCAGGGTAAACATGGATATTTATTGTCCCAAAATTCGAAAGAAGTGGCAAAATGTCCACTCCCACGTCGGTTGCCCGAAGCCAAGTGTTTGGGAGATGGAAATTACTGTCTACCCATTACACGGACAATCCATCGGCCCAATTTCCACTGCTCTAAATAGGGGTAGGATAGTAACTTCAATTAGACGTGACACGACCGCCTCTGAGCCCATTCTGACACGGTGGGCGCCAAACATGGGCGGCAAAACACATTTGATTCAAGCTCGTCCAAAAGACCTCTGTTTCTCCCTCCATTTCCCCATTCATACACGGTGGGCGGCAAAACAAACTCGACACTGCCAAAATCGATGCAGGCAAATATTTTCAATAGGGGCAGGTTTGTAACTTCGCTCAGACGTGACACAACCGCCCTACCTGTCAGCCCCGTTCATACACCGTGGGCGCCAACCACCCTCTCCTCGCCCAAAATCGCTCTGGGCAAATATTGGCGAGATGCGAGATTACCGTCGTATCCCTAACCGACGAGACGTCCAAATTTTAAACGGGGGCTAAGTTCGTAACTTTCCCATATTTCAGATAGGCGCGTCCCAAAAACATGGTTCACTGTACCTCTCCCTCCATTTTCCCATGCATACACCGTCCGCACTAGAACACCATCCCCACACCAGCCTCCGTCCGCCACCCCATCCATCGCCGCCGTCCTCCACCACATCCATCGCCGCCGTTCTCCACCACATCCATCGCCGCCGTCCTCCACCATGCCGGAGCGCCTACCAAGACCACGTCGTCCACTGCTAGAGATGGATGTTTCTCATCCACGGCGACGGACCAAGAGCCTTGCATCACGTTCTCTCGCTTCATCGGTGCCGTCGTCCTCTTTGCCGGGGCCACTCACACAACCTTCTCTTCCACCGCAATGAAACTTATCCCCCGATGCACCCGTCTACCATCGCCGACCATCGCAGATCTGCTTCAATGCCACTGACAACCATCGCACCCCTAATGCCTACACGGCGCCGCAAGAGAGGTGGTACTTCATATCTCCTCAACTTTTTGATCTCAACCAGAAAATAGATCTTAACTTGGTTACTCTACTTTTTTTTCAGCTCTTAGAATTTAGTTCTTAGTTTGAAACAAACAATGGCTGCTAAATATCATTTCTCCGGTTTCCCCCTTTTATGATCACTATACGATCAGAATACGTGCTTCGTGTCATAATAGCACTGCTCGACCCATCAAGCTAAACAAGCTTAGTTGTTCAAATACGAATCCGATATTATTAAAACAGATTCGTTTAATTGGTCAGCTAAATGTTCCTAAATTAGTTTCGAAAATGCATGTTCGCCGCTCGGGTGTGTATCTCTACAGGGTGCCCACGGTGGGCCGACCCACCCTGGGATTTTGGGTCGGCCCAGGCCCCGATTCCCCTCTATTCTGCTACGCGCTTCCGATCTCTCCTCGCCCCCAGCCGCCTGCGTTGCCGGCGACTTGCCGTCCCCGGATGGCATGACTCTAGGAGGAGACGCCGGACTAATAGGAGGTCATGAGCCGCTCGCCCAACAGTGTCACCGCTGCCCGGGCGCGTCGCCGTGCCTACCTTCCCAGTCCGTTCAGGGCTCAGGCGTGCAGCACCCACTAAGCCAACCCGATTTATCCTGAGATAAGTCCTCAACACTCAGCAACCACTCCTCATCACCCATTTTCTAATTGATTCATTACTCATTAGGCAGGACTGTCATTAGGGTTTGTTGTGTGCTCAGTGCTACCTACACTTAATGGTTCAGATGTATTTCGGTAATCTTTAGTACGTGTAAAGTTCAATGGGTTTTCAAAATTCCGGCCCTAGGAAGAGACACTAGTCATTTTGGATTGTTGGTCATAGTGACATTGACCCAGATTACTACTGGAAGCCAAGTTTGTTGACAATTTTACTTGTCTTTCTTACTCATTGGATATAATATCCAATTATTCACATCGATTAGTTGCAAACAATATGTGCTAGACAAACTTATTGATTCAGATTTTGGACGGTCTCTTACTGTAGTTACAATTCTACATACTTGTCCTAGTAAGCTCACAAGTAAATGATTGATTCACTACATCTATGCTTGCCTTGTCATATTTGTTGTCAATATTCTTTTAGGGTGGACCACCCTGTTTCTAAATACTGCAACCGTATACATGAGTGAATAGTATTTCTCTATATGATCTCTTCCGTCATGTGTGGGCAACGAACACTGCATTGTATAGAAAGAAAGTGTCATTTCCAGCTTTTACATAGGCTTCGATCTTTTACATGGAATACAATCTGCCTACTTGCTTTGTGTCGCACTACCAACACTCCACCCTTGAAGCTAAACATTATGCCACTCATAATTCCTTAGTTTATTTGTTCAAATACGAATTTCATATCATTCTAATGTTCCTACTTCAGTTTTGAAATGTGTGTCTACCTGTTATAGAGACATAAGGGGTTTGTATTTCTGTGTGTGGTCTGGTCAGCATGGTTGGGGGGTGAACTTTGCATATGCAGGGGTTTATAGGGAGACACTCTTCGAGTTGAAACCGCAATGCATTCCATAGATAATCTGACTATTTTTTATGTTTTCATGAATCTCATATTTTGAACAGCATCATAATGATTACGAGCTTGCGCGCATGAAAAGAATAAAGCAGAACAATGCCATGGCTGTCAAACTTTGCATTAAGGGACTGAAATCAAGTCTGGATGCAATGATATGCAAACGCTCTCCACCTACAGATTCATGCTCAGAATATGATCCTAACAGTGATTCTGAGCTAGAGGGAGACCTAAGTCAATGTAGCTCCCTAGTGGAGGTGCCAGAGGAAGATACCCTATCTTATTCACCCATCAAGGTGCTTGATCTAACTTTGCAAGGTTATATTTGTCGCACATATCTTGCAACTGATGCTTTGCATTGCTTCTACTTTGTTGAACTGCCATTAGCTTAGTTTACACATCGTGTATGTGAATATGCCCTGCCTATCCATTTTCAGTACATATTCCATCTTTCATCATACCATATTTATCCATTCAAATGATGTTCTTGTGTATCAGACGTTCAAAAGGAAGAGGGCGATTGCTGATCGTGGAGGAGCACAAGCAAAGTATTTGGAAAAGGTAGTGGCACCTGATAAATCAAATAGCCCATTAGGTGTAGTTGCAATATCACCTAACCCACAAAACACCCCAACTCTAGCAGACTCTAGCCCTACTACACTGGTCATTTCTGATGCCCCAACTCAGCAGACCCCAACTGCAGCAAACATTATGATTATGCCAGTTGACATAGCACCAGCTCTACGATGCAAAACCCCCATTCCAGCAAAGAGTACAATAAATCCAGTTGCCAAATCCCTTTCCGAACAAGAGAGAGCCCCAATTGCAGCAAATAGGACCCCTGTTCCATTTCTTCCCAGTTTAGAAGACAACGCTTATATTGTTGTCAGGAACTTTGTGCGCATCTTTCCTTCATGGAAAGATTATACCGCAGACACAGAACAATTTCCAGTCTTCCTCCGCAACTTACGCGTAAGTAATGTACTAATGTTATTCATGGTCATTGCTGCATATGTTTCTGCTGACAGAAGACACAAGATTTCATTCTTTTAAATAGGTGAGGACCAAACTAGATTGTGAAGACGAGCAAGGGTTGGTTGCGCTTTTCAAGCACTCGTTGATGAAGTATCGTTCCTACCTGAGGCAAGCGCACTTCGATGGTAAGCCTCTAAACGAAATTTCTATAAAGTCTCTGGTGCTACATTTATCCGACGGTGACTGGAATAATCTTGTTACACATTGGTCTCGGCTACAGCGTAAGGTACTATCTATGATATCACATCACAATTTGAACTACATTTCTGCATTTGCCTTAACGTCTCACTTGTACGAAAACTGTTAGCAGAAGAACATTCATTCTCAAGGGACCACAGAATCTCGCAACTATATTGCACAATGCATTGCTCTTGTGAGTACCTCTTGCCCTGTATGACCATACTTACTTTCATAGATGTTTGATTATGTAGCATCACTGCACATGTTAGCCTCGTTATCGTCCATTTGGTGGACATTATAAGATCCGTATGGACTCTTACATAAATTTAGAATCAACCCAATGCTTTTGAAGAGGTTTAGCTCTGCACTCCTCTTGTAAGGACTGAACGTCGTCTATCACTCTACTTACATTAACAGATATTCCCTCCGTGCCATAATATAAGAACGTTTTGTACAGTACACTAGTGTTCAAAACACTCTTGTATTCTGGGAAGAGGGATTGGTTCATTGTGTAGCATTCTGCATCTTATCTCCCTCGCCCACCATTTACTAAAAACGATCAGATCTATATTTAATCTTACCAAAAAGTAGAATACACAGACAATGCCAGTGCAGAAGTGTAGCCCATTGCTCTTGTCAGTACATTTTGTCCTGTAATGCTTGTAATTCCAGGGATTGGTAGTTGATTATGTAGCATCAATCTGCATCTTATCTTCATTATCCTCTATCCCTTCTAGTATTATCATATCTATAATTACTCTCTACAAAATGTAGAGTACAGGCAATGCTTATGAAGAAGATTATGTGCTGAAATTCTTGAGTTATCCTTCCCTTGACATGGAGAAGGGCATTATAAAGCCGGTGTTAACTGTTAATGTAAGTCAGTCCTTCTAAAGCCTTTATCCTCAACTGCTGTTTAATTTGCTCATACTCCCTATCGTTTACTGCTGTTTAGTTTGCTGTTTCTACCAAAATGCATGTTCGCAAGAACCGTAAGTTCTAAGTTTTACTTGTAAAACCAAATTCCTTATTCATACCATGCACATTACTCAATACTCCCTATATGTATGCTTGTTTTTGTGGATCTATAATCCAGTGTGTGGTGAAGCAGCCCACTTTTGCACCTTGTCATCTCCTGTTTTATCTTACTGATGTGGTTGATGATATGAACAACATGCCATGCACATTAACCAAAATAGATACAATGATTTTCTTTGCCCTTCATTTATGCTTGTTATGTTGACATGGTAATCCAGTAGTGTGGTGAAGCTCCCCGCATTATGAACAATGCCAAATTATGCTATTGATATTTTGAACTTACTCTTTATTTTCTAATTTGAAATTGGATGGAATTGACAGCACAGTTATCATCTTTGTTTATACACGTGCAAAACCTGTCATCTCTCTACTTTGTTTCAGGGTGATATGCCTGATGGCATGCACAAGTCTGCTGAAGGCTGTGAGACAAACCCAACATATATTGCAGCAAAGAAGGCAAAAAATCTTGAACATAGCGAGACAACCCCAAAGTCTTGTCTTGATGCAGTGTTCAAGTTACTCGAGACTAGCAGTCAGACAAGCTCACAGAATTCGTTGTCTGAATCAGTTCGACTTCTTCAGTCCCAAGTTCTAGCAGAAAGGCATTCTGCAACTCAACTTCGACTTGAAGTCCTATCTCTAAGAAAGATTCCGGAGAACACCAATGAGAACCTCATCGCTAAACAGCTACACCTAGAAGCTATGACCGACATGCTAGGCCGGTCTCACAGCCTTGCTCAGCAGCTTGCGCAGCAGTTCCCGCGCAAGGCTAACCTTTCTTGAACTGTCTTGGAAGTGGTCTCGGTTCAGTATTATTTTATTATGCTGCAATGGTGCCCAGTTTTTGTAATCTTCTTCTTCGTTGCGCGTTATGATCACTAGTGGCGAACTTCGATGCCCAGTGGATATAATATACCATAAATCCTTTATTATATAGTGTAGGTTTATTCTTAGTTACTATGCCGTAATTTCTTTATTGTATAGAGTAGGTTTGTTCTTAATTCTTACTAGTTACGGCCATCATTCGCTATCTGAAAAAAAAAATCAGATGTAGTCGACCGGGCCGAAACATTCGCCTCTAACGGGCCTGGTGTTTAGCGGGCCACAATTGGGCCAGTCTGCATCTTTATTGAGTCCGAATCATTGGGGCCTTCACACTTTGCGCGAGGCCCACAACTTACACCGGCCTATATTTTAGTTGGGCCTTTTGTGGACCCAGCGCTTAGTTTCGCCCAGGTAGCGTTGGGCCATTAACAGGCTGAATATTGTACTGGCCTGTTATGGCCCAGATGAAACCATGGGCCTTTAGCAGGCCGAAATACATATTGGGACTCAATTTTCACTAGTCGTCGACAGGCCTTCAGCAGGCTGAAATGTAGACGGGGCCTTTTTGGGCCCAGTTATATCACGGGCAGTTACCTGATACGTCTCCAACGTATCTATAATTTATGAAGCATTCATGCTATTATATTATCCATCTTGGATGTTTAATGGGCTTTATTATGCACTTTTATATTATTTTTGGGACTAACCTATTAACCCAGAGCCCAGTGCCAGTTTCTGTTTTTTTCCTTGTTTCAGTGTTTCGAAGAAAAGGAATATCAAACGGAGTCCAAACTGAATGAAACCTTCGGGAGAGTTATTTTTGGAACGGAAGCAATCCAGGAGACTTGGAGTGCACGTCAGGGAAGCAACGAGGTGGCCACGAGGCAGGGAGGCGCGCCTGCCCCCCTGGGCGCGCCCCCCACCCTCATGGGCCCCTCGTGGCTCCCCTGACCGACTTCTTTCCCCTATATATGTCCATATACCCTAAAAACATCGAAGAACAGAATAGATCGGGAGCTCCGCCGCCGCAAGCCTCTGTAGCCACCAAAAACCAATTGGGACCCTGTTCCGGCACCCTGCCGGAGGGGGGATCCCTCACCGGTGGCCATCTTCATCATCCCGGCGCTCTCCATGACGAGGAGCGAGTAGTTCACCCTCGGGGCTGAGGGTATGTACCAGTAGCTATGTGTTTGATCTCTCTCTCGTGTTCTTGATTTGGCATGATCTTGATGTATCGTGAGCTTTGCTATTATAGTTCGATCTGATGATGTTTCTCCCCCTCTACTCTCTTGTAATGGATTGAGTTTTCCCTTTGAAGTTATCTTATCAGATTGAGTCTTTAAGGATTTTAGAACACTTGATGTATGTCTTGCATGTGCTTATCTTTGGTGACAATGGGATATTTACGTGATCCACTTGATGTATGTTTGGTGATCAACTTGCGGGTTCTGTAACATTGTGAACTTATGCATAGGGGTTGGCACACGTTTTCGTCTTGACTCTCCGGTAGAAACTTTGGGGCACTCTTTGAAGTTCTTTGTGTTGGTTTGAATAGATGAATCTGAGATTGTGTGATGCATATCGTATAATCATGCCCGCGGATACTTGAGGTGACATTGGAGTATCTAGGTGACATTAGGGTTTTGGTTGATTTGTATCTTAAGGTGTTATTCTAGTATGAACTCTATGATAGATCGAACGGAAAGAATAGCTTCGTGTTATTTTACTACGGACTCTTGAATAGATCGATTAGAAAGGATAACTTTGAGGTGGTTTCGTACCCTACAATAATCTCTTCGTTTCTTCTCCGCTATTAGTGACTTTGGAGTGACTCTTTGTTGCAGATTGAGGGATAGTTATATGATCCAATTATGTTATTATTGTTGAGAGAACTTGCACTAGTGAAAGTATGAACCCTAGGCCTTGTTTCCTAGCATTGCAATACCGTTTACACTCACTTTTATCGCTTGCTACCTTGTTGTTTTTATATTTTCAGGTTACAAAAACCTACATCTACCATCCATATTGCACTTGTATCACCATCTCTTCGCCGAACTAGTGCACCTATACAATTTACCATTGTATTGGGTGTGTTGGGTACACAAGAGACTCTTTGTTATTTGGTTGCAGGGTTGTTTGAGAGAGACCATCTTCATCCTACGCCTCCCACAGATTGATAAACCTTAGGTTATCCACTTGAGGGAAATTTGCTACTGAACTACAAACCTCTGCACTTGGAGGCCCAACAACGTCTACAAGAAGAAGGTTGTGTAGTAGACATCAAGCTCTTTTATGGCGCCGTTGCCGGGGAGGTGAGTGCTTGAAGGTATCTCTTTAGATCCTGCAATCGAATCTTTTAGTTTCTTGTTTTATCACTAGTTTATCCTATAAAAGAAAACTACAAAAAAATGGAATTAAGGGTGCCTCATATGCTTCATCTTTTTAATGTCTTTCGTGAAAATGATGGGAAGGAAAATTGTGCTCAAGTACTAGAAGATAAATTACATAGAATGCTTGGCGTAAAATATTTGAATGATGAGCATGATTGCAATGTTGTTAGTATGAATTCTTTGAATACCCATGATGCTAATGATATGCAAAGCCACAAGCTTGGGGATGCTATGTTTGATGAAGATGATATGTTTAGTCCCCCAAGTTTTGATGAGCAAATTTATTATGATGAAAGCATGCCTCCTATTTATGATGATTATTGTGATGACACGTATGCTATAAAGAATAAAGATAACCATGAAACTTGTCATCATGATTTGAATTTTCAATTGGATTATGCTTTACATGATAGTTATTTTGTTGAGTTTGCTCCCACTACTATTGATGAGAATAAATTTGCTTATGTGGAGAGTAATAAAAATTCTATGCTAGTAGATCATGAAAAGAATGCTTTATGTGCTGGTTATATGGTTGAATTCATTCATGATGCTACTAAAAATTATTATGAGAGAGGATCATATGCTTCTAAATATTGCAATAATATCAAGTTTCCTCTCTATGTGCTTAAAATCTCCCAAGGCACCCCAAGATAATATTTCAAGAAGTCTCAAGCATCTAAGCTTGGGGATGCCCCGGTAGGCATCCCACCTTTCTTCTTCAACTATTATCGGTTAGTATCAGTTGAGCCTAAGTTTTTGCTTCTTCACATGATGAGTGCTATCCTTGAAATGTTGTTTTATTTTGTTTGGCTTGCTGTTTGAATAATATCCCAAGATCTAAAATTCTTAAAAGAGAGAGAGTCCATATTGCACTTGTATCACCATCTCTTCGCCGAACTAGTGCACCTATACAATTTACCATTGTATTGGGTGTGTTGGGGACACAAGAGACTCTTTGTTATTTGGTTGCAGGGTTGTTTGAGAGAGACCATCTTCATCCTACGCCTCCCACGGATTGATAAACCTTAGGTCATCCACTTCAGGGAAATTTGCTACTGTCCTACAAACCTCTGTACATGGAGGCCCAACAACGTCTACAAGAAGAAGGTTGTGTAGTAGACATCATTACCAGGCCGAAACATATCTCGGGCCTTAGTTGGCCCACTGATATCATGGGCCTTTAAGAGGCCGAAAGCTTAGTACAGACATCAACGGGCCGAATTACGCGACAGGCCCAAAGTCACGTTGGGCTTAACTGTTGCCGCCTTTATCATGGGCCGTTAGTGGGCCCGATGTCCTGTCGGACCATATATGGCCCATGGGCAGCACGGGCCATTCCCAGGCCGAAAGTCACACCTGGCTGAAATGGGCCCATGTCTACATCGGGCCTCTAACAGGCCGAAAGTCACTGGGCTGTAATTGGGCCCAAATATTCGGCGAACAATTAACGGGACAGATCTAGCTTCGGGCCGTAAATGGGCCCAAATATTAGGCCAACAATTAACGGGCCAGATCTGGCTTCGGGCCGTAAATGGGCCTTTATTAAGCAGGCGGTTATTGGGCTGGCTCACTAGTACCTGAGTAAGTACTACGGGCCTTTGATTGGGCCGGCCTTTTTAACCTATATGGGCCTCTGTTGGGCCTTGCCACATGTCGATGTATCATAGGCGCTTTGGGTCCAATGAGTTGATGACATCTGTCCCAACGGTGAGCCGACACGTGTTTCCTCCAGCCAATGATGATTTACACGTGGAATATCCCCATTGGTCGGGGCTGTTAACGTGTTATCGGATCCAAAACCGGACCCGATAGCTTAACGGCGTTCCGTTACGGTGGATGCCACGTGTCGGTCACCCTTGATGAAAGCACTTCTGTGACACGCGATTTATCGTCATGGAAGTGGACACTTCCGTGATGATAATTTTGGTAATGTCATGGAACACTTCCATGACAGCACAGGTATGATTATCTTGATTCTATCATAAATTTGTCATGGATGTACATGCATGACAGAAAATGTGACCTACTATGACAAACACGTATCATCACAGAAGTGTATTTTTTTGTAGTGTTACCCAGCAATGTCAAATGAATTGTGTAGTATTTAAGCAACCAATTGTTATTCCTTGTATGAGACTCGTATATTACTAGCACTATTTTGACCTTAATATGCAATGGTCTTGGATTTTATTAACCATTCTTGAATCAGTTTACCTTGTCGATCTCACAGCAGACGATCTGTATAGCTAACTCGACTATGATCTTCGACAATATTGCACACAGTTGGTTTCTTCCACCGTGTGCACTTAGAGCGCAGAATTAATTATCGCACTCGAGTGTCCATCATCACCCTTCTGTGTAACTTTGACCTCATCACCCAAGGGTAAACTTATGACCGAAGTCATTCCACACACTTCGTTTTTACAAAGCTTTTTGCCAATAAACGCCCACGAATTGTCCCTCTTCTAGCCAACGCGTGGCCAAACTAGCCGGGCAGAAAGCTTGCACGGTAAACAACGCGGTAGCGCGGGAACAGGCTCTTCGAGCCCATGCCTGGGGTGCGGTGTTGTCAAGCGTGCACTGGATTCTGGAATCCTCCGCTATGAATGCCGTGACAAGACGTGACGATTACAGGCCGGTCGGCCCCCATTTAGTACAGCGGCCATTTAACCTACCCTTGTGTCTCTTCAACCTTTCGATCGTACCCCACCATTGCAAGAAGCACACCCACCAAAGGAAATTCTTAGAGAGTATCCTGCGCGGCTCCAATGGCGCTCCGAGCGGCTGCCGACGACGAGCAGCAGTTCACCATGCATGCCGTGGTGGACACCCACAGAAGGTTCATGGACCTCTCGGTGGTGTACACCAACGACCCGGTCTGGGCGGAGCACTCCATCCACATCATGGAGTTGTTGCTTGCCGAGGAGAAGTAAAAGGTGGTCGGGTTCGACCTCGAGTACACCCAAGCTCGTGCCGGGTCTCGTCCCAAGGTCGCCGTCGCCCAGATGTGCGTGCACCACCACGTCCTCGTCTACCACCACTGCTTGGCCACAAGGCCTTGCGAGCGTTTCGCCAGGTTTGTCAACAACCCCCACTACAAGTTCGCTATGGTGGACATCACCAACGATGTAAAGGCGCTCGAGAATTCGGGCATCGCCTGCCAGAATCTTGTCGACATCAAGGGCCAATACAAGATCAGGGGTAGCAAGGAGCATGAGAAGGACTCACTGGTTCACCTCGCCGAGGCCGTCATCGACCCCTACTACAGAGACATCAAGGATTCGTGCAACAAGGACAAGCGTGCCTGGCACTCGGCCTGGATGGAGAAACTCGACAAATCTCACGTCGTGTACGCGGCCAAGGAGGCGTACACGAGCTACGACATGTACAGGCAGATCATTGACATGAGGAAGTGCCTCCTACCCGAAAAGGGTCAGGGATCCAGCCGGAAGCAGAGCAATGGAAAGCGTCGTCGCAACAATAAGTAGATGATTAGATCCTCGTTTCTCCTACTTTAGTATGCATGTAATTGCTTTCTTTGGTGTGTGGAAATGTTATGTGTATAGTCACTTGTGTAATTGTATGCTTAATTTGGTTATGCAATGCTGTCTTTTTAAGTATATATGTTGATGCTGTAGACAGAGCGTAGATGTTGTGCGGAGAAAGAAAATCACATCGCACACGGACTAAACAATGGAACCCGTCGGTGATGTTTTCATCAATCACTCACAATTGTATACCAACAATCATTTGCTCACAACACACACGGCTTGTTAGCACTAATTGTCTGTGTTGTTATCGGTCTTCGTACACGTCTCCGATTTCAAACCTGTTTGCCTCGTATCACACACATCTTGTTCATTTGAACCGTTTCTGTTCTCATGTCTCAACGCAAACAGTTCATCCGAGTGAACCGCATGCCGTATATCGCACACACCTTTGATCTGGCTGACCGTTTCTTTTGTGTTGCCTAATCACAAACAGTTCATCCGAGTGCACCGTATGCTGTGTATCGCACATGCCTCCATCTGGCTGCCTGTTTCTTTTGTTCCTCCTCATCGCAAACAGTTCATTGAACTGAACCATATGCCCTTCATCACACACGCAACTAAAACCTGAACCATGTTTGATGCATCCGTCATCGCAAACGTTTTACACATTTCTGACGGTTTTCATACAGCACCGTTTGCGATTATGGCATCGCACACAGTTTCTCGAAGGGGCTCTGATCGTAGTGTCGCGTTAGCAGCATCCTGCAGTAGCGATTCATCATGTTTTACGATATGGACCCACCGCCAAGCACTAATCTTCCTCGGGAGGGCTGATCTGGAGTCCGTTCGGGGCTACGGAGAGGGGAATCCGTCGCTGTCGTTATCATCAACCATCCTCCATCACCAATTTCATGATGCTCACCGTCGTGCGTGAGTAATCCCATCGTAGGCTTGCTGGACGGTGATGGGTTGGATGAGATTTACCATGTAATCGAGTTAGTTTTGTTAGGGTTTGATCCCTAGTATCCATTATGTTCTAAGATTGATGTTGCTATGACTTTGCTATGCTTAATGCTTGTCACTAGAGCCCGAGTGCCATGATTTCAGATCTGAACCTATTATGTTTTCATGAAGATATGTGAGTTCTTGATCCTATCTTGCAAGTCAATGGTCACCTACTATGTGTTATGATCCGGCAACCCCGAAGTGACAATAATCGGGACCACTCCCGGTGATGACCGTAGTTTGAGGAGTTCATGTATTCACTAAGTGTTAATGCTTTGGTTCGGTACTCTATTAAAAGGAGGCCTTAATATCCCTTAGTTTCCAATAGGACCCTGCTGCCATGGGAGGGTAGGACAAAAGATGTCATGCAAGTTCTTTTCCATAAGCATGTATGACTATATTCGGAATACATGCCTACGTTACATTTATGAACTGGAGCTAGTTCTGTGTCACCCTATGTTATAACTGTTGCATGAGGAATCGCATCCGACATAATTATCCATCATTGATCCATTGCCTACGAGCTTTTCACATATTGATCTTTGCTTAGTTACTTTTCCGTTGCCATTATTACAATTGCTACAAAAACTGCTACTGTTACTTTTGACACTGTTACCGTTACTTCCATACTACTTTGCTACTAAATACTTTGCTGCAGATATTAAGTCTTTCAGGTGTGGTTGAATTGACAACTCAACTGCGAATACTTGAGAATATTCTTTGGCTCCCCTTGTGTCGAATCAATAAATTTGGGTTGAATACTCTACCCTCGAAAACTGTTGTGATCCCCTATAACCAAGAATAAGTCTGAAATAAGTTGATTTGCATGCCCCAGGTTTCTTTGGCAAAAGAACAAGATGGCCAGTGTTATCTGAAAGGCCCTACAACCAAGAGAAAAAAGGGCATGGAACACATCCATAACATCCTTTTTATTCACTTGACAACAGTTTTCGAAAAAAAGTAAATATTATCTGTCCGGACCAGGGGCCTTCCATTAGGCATGTCCTTGATTTCTTCAAAAAGAGGAACCCTCCTTTCCCGGCGGTGGCGGCCCCTATGGAACTCCAGCCCTCTCGACCTCATCGACACCCACGAGCTCTGCTATGGCTATCGCAAAAGCTTGGATGCGTTCTCCAAGATCCTCGGCAGTCACCTTGGCCCAACCAAAGGCCTTAGAATGGGCAAGTTCCGTTCCAACGGTAAGGACCGAGCCAAGCTTGACGACTGGTTCCGATCCCCCGCCCTAGATCAGCTCGAGGAGCTCACTTTTGTTGATGGGCATATGCGGTCGCTGCCAACGTCCGCACTCCGCCTCGCGCCCATGCTGCGCGTCGCCAAGTTCAGGAACTGCCATTTCCCGCCCCTTAATGACGCGCTGGCGCCGTTGCCGGGGAGGCTAGGTAAGCGGCACTCACACCCCGTCAACTAAGCTCTTTTCTGGCACCGTTGCTGGGGAGGTGAGTGCTTGAAGGTATATCTTTAGATCTTGCAATGGAATCATTTAGTTTCTTGTTTTATCACTAGTTTAGTTTATAAAAGAAAACTACAAAAAAATGGAATTGAGGGTGCCTCATATGCTTCATCTTTTGAATGTCTTCCGTGAAAATAAGGATTCCGATAATTGTGCTCAATTGCAAGAGGAAGAATGCATTAGAATGTTTGGCACTAAATATTTGAATGATGAGCATGATTGCAATGTTGTTAGTATGAATTCTATGAATATCCATGATGCTAATGATATGCAAAGCCACAAGCTTGGGGATGTTATGTTTGATGAAGATGATATGTTTTGTCCCCCAAGTTTTGATGAGAAAATTTATTATGATGAAAGCATGCCTCCTATTTATGATGGTTATTGTGATGACACGTATGCCATAAAGAATAAAGATAACCATGAAACTTGTCATCATGATTTTAATTTTCAATTGGATTATGCTTCACATGATAGTTATTTTGTTGAGTTTGCTCCCACTACTATTCATGAGAAGAAATTTGCTTATGTGGAGAGTAATAAAATTTCTATGCAAGAAGATCACGAAAAGAATGCTTTATGTGCTGGTTATATGGTTGAATTCATTCATGATGCTACTGAAAATTATTATGAGAGAGGATCATATGCTTCTACATATTGCAATAATATCAAGTTTCCTCTCTATGTGCTTAAAGTTTTGAAGTTATGATTGTTTTGCCTTCCTATGCTAGTTGATTATTGTTCTCATAAGTTGTTTGCTCACAAAACCCCTATGCATAGGAAGTGGGTTAGACTTAAATGTGCTAGTCATATTCTTCATGATGCTCTCTTTGTGTTTCAATTCTTACCTTCTATGTGAGCATCAATGAAATCATCATGCCAAGCTAGGGGCGTTAAACGTTAGCGCTTGTTGGGAGGCAACCCAATTTTATTTTTCTTCCTTGCTTTTTGGTTCTGTTTAGGAATAAATAATTCATCTAGCTTCTGTTTAGATGCGTTTTCATGTTTTAATTAGTGTTTGTGCCAAGTTAAACCTATAGGATCTTCTTGGATGATAGTTATTTGATCTTGCTGAAAATTCCAGAAACTTTCTGTTCACGAAAACAATTGTTAAAAATCACCAGAACGTGATAAAATACTTATTCCAATTGCAGTAGATCAATAAACAAATTATCTAGGTCTTCCTATTTTGGTAGATTTTTCCGAGCTCCAGAAGTTTGCGTTAGTCATAGATTACTACAGACTGTTCTGTTTTTGACAGATTCTGTTTTTCGTGTGTTGTTTGCTTATTTTGATGACTCTATGGCTAGTAAAATAGTTTATAAACCATAGAGAAGTTGTAATACAGTAGGTATAACACCAATATAAATAAAGAATGAGTTCATTACAGTACCTTGAAGTGGTGTTTTGTTTTCTTTTGCTAACGGAGCATACGAGTTTTCTGTTGAGTTTTGTGTTGTGAAGTTTTCAAGTTTTGGGTGAAGATTCGATGGACTATGGAATAAGGAGTGGCAAGAGCCTAAGATTGGGGATGCCCAAGGCACCCCAAGGTAATATCCAAGGACAACCAAGAGCCTAAGCTTGGGGATGCCCCGGATGGCATCCCCTCTTTCGTCTTCGTTCATCGGTAACTTTACTTGGAGCTATATTTTTATTCACCACATGATATGTGTTTTGCTTGGAGCGTCATTTTATTTTGTTAGTATTTGCTTGCTGTTACTTAGAATAATGTTTTGCATCTCTAGTTTCAATAAAAATGTCAAGGATAGCTTTTACCATGCTTATTTTGCAAGTATACATGTTGCTGTTTCAAAACAGAAAGTTTACCGCTGTTGAAAAAATTCCCTAGAAAAGTCAGAATGTGATAAAATGTTGAAACCTTTTGCATAATAAGCTCTGATAAATTTACTACAGTGGGAATTTTCTTTCATAATTTTTGGAGTTAGGGAAGTATGATGAATCTTGCATTCTTTACAGACTGTACTGTTTTGGCAGATTGCTGTTATGTTTGCATTGTTTGCATATGTTTGCTTGTTTAATGATTCTATTTGAGGATAGGAGTATTAAATATATAGAGGCATTTAGTATGCAATGTTGAATAATAATTTTAGTGATTTGTTACAGTAGAAAATGATACGGTTTTTGCATCGGTTTATACTACATAATTATTTAACTACTCATTAATCTTCACTTATATCTTTTTGGAGTAGTTTGTCATTTACTCGTGTGCTTCACTTATATCCTATGAGTAAATGGTTGAATGGTTTGAATATCATAAATCTGAAATTATACATGTTTCATATGCCTTTCCCATGGGGTGTAATACCTTCACATATAAGAAGTAGAGGTGGTAAATTTATTGAAGGTTAGCAAACATTGTATTGGTCACTTGAACAATTCATGAAAGAATATTGAAGGAAGAGAGATTTCACATATAAATATACTATCTTGGACATCTTCTATGATTGTGAGCCCCATTAATTATTTTCAAACCTGAGCAAATTAGTTGAAGTTGGACAAGGAAGACAACATAATGAGTTATGCTTGGGTATATTTGTATAGAAGTTATATTGTTATGGATCCTCTAACATGTGGTGCTTGCTATTTAGAATCATTTGCTAGCCAAAATATCTGTACTAAGCAGGAATACTGCTTGTGCATCCAAATCCCTTGAACCAAGTTTCTTCCATGAGTGACCACCATATCTACCTATATGCGGTATTTACCTGCCGTTCCAAGTAAATTTGCATGTGCCAAACTCTAAACCTTCAAATAATAATCTGTTTTGTATGACCGAATCGCTCATGTAGCGACTAGGGGTTAGCAGTATCTTCCATGCTAGGTGGGTTATTCTCACGATGAGTGGACTCCGCTCATAATTCACGAGAAAAATGGCTGGTAACTGGGATGCCCAGTCCCATGATCCAAAGATCGAAATCAAATCAAAAATAATTGCAAACAAAACTCCCCCAGGATTGATGTTAGTTGGAGGCCCCGTAGTTTCGGGCAAGCCATGGATTGATGATTGTTGGTGGAGGGGGAGTAAAATCTTTACCTTTCTGTTTGGGAACCGCCTATAATGTATGTAGTATGGAAGATATTGGGAACTCTTGGTCGTTATGTTGACAATGAAAGCATACCTCTCAAAATTATTTTCATCTCTGTTTTTGCTTCGAGCTCTGGCACCTCTACAAATCCCTGCTTCCCTTTGTGAAGGGCCTATCTTTTACTTTTTTGCAAGAGTCAGTAGTATTCCTTCTCATTCCAACCTACTCTTTAGTTGGCAAGCATCATGTGATGGAAAGATCTGAGCATATATGGCCATTAAAATATATTTGATCATGAATTATTATTGTTGACAATTATCTATATGATAAATAAGTTGGGAGGCGAAACATTAAGCCCCTATCTTTCTCTGTGTTCGATGGATGCTATTTGTTCTAAAAATATGCTTTGAGTGGTAGCAATCATGGAAGACTAAAAGATAGTTGAGTATGTGAAGTTTGCTGAATCAAAGCTCTGACATAGACTCTTCCTGAAAATAAGATGAATTGTAATTGTTTGATGACTAATAACACGGTTTGTTAGTTTTCAAGAAAGTTTATGATCTATACTTTAACATGTGAATAGCTTGTTACTTGACCATGAAAAGTTTTATGAGTTGAACTACTGTTATGACATATAATGATGCTAGAAAAGGTGATTGAAATTATCATTGATCAAACTTATGCACCTGCTAGCATTCACACTTCATAAATTCTTTCTTTTATCATTTAGCTACTCTTGGACGAGCAGGAATTAAGCTTGGGGATGCTGATACGTCTCCAACGTATCTATAATTTATGAAGTATTCATGCTATTATATTATCCATCTTGGATGTTTAATGGGCTTTACTATGCACTTTTATATTACTTTTGGGACTAACCTATTGACCCAGCCCAGTGCCAGTTTCTGTTTTTTTCCTTGTTTCAGTGTTTCGCAGAAAAGGAATATCAAACGGATTCCAAACGGAATGAAACCTTCGCAAAAGGTTTTTTTGGAAAGAAAGCAATACGGGAGACTTGGAGTGCACGTCTGGGGATCAACGAGGAGAGCACGAGGCAGGGGGCGCGCCCACCCCCCCGGGCGCGCCCTCCATCCTCGTGGGCCCTGTTGGAAATATGCCCTAGAGGCAATAATAAATTGGTTATTATTATATTTCCTTGTTCATGATAATCGTTTATTATCCATGCTAGAATTGTATTGATAGGAAACTCAGATACATGTGTGGATACATAGACAACACCATGTCCCTAGTAAGCCTCTAGTTGACTAGCTCATTGATCAATAGATGGTTACGGTTTCCTGACCATGGACATTGGATGTCGTTGATAACGGGATCACATCATTAGGAGAATGATGTGATGGACAAGACCCAATCCTAAGCCTGGCACAAGATCGTGTAGTTCGTTTGCTCAGAGCTTTTCTAATGTCAAGTATCATTTCCTTGGACCATGAGATTGTGCAACTCCCGGATACCGTAGGAATGCTTTGGGTGTACCAAACGTCACAACGTAACTGGGTGGCTATAAAGGTGCACTACAGGTATCTCCGAAAGTGTCTGTTGGGTTGGCACGAATCGAGACTGCGATTTGTCACTCTGTGTAAACGGAGAGGTATCTCTGGGCCCACTCGGTAGGACATCATCATAATGTTCACAATGTGACCAAGGAGTTGATCACGGGATGATGTGTTACGGAACGAGTAAAGAGACATGCCGGTAACGAGATTGAACAAGGTATCGGGACACCGACGATCGAATCTCGGGCAAGTAACATACCGATAGACAAAGGGAATTGTATACGGGATTGATTGAATCCTCGACATCGTGGTTCCTCCGATGAGATCATCGAGGAGCATGTGGGAGACAACATGGGTATCCAGATCCCGCTGTTGGTTATTGACCGGAGAGTCATCTCGGTCATGTCTGCATGTCTCCCGAACCCGTAGGGTCTACACACTTAAGGTTCGGTGACGCTAGGGTTGTAGAGATATTATTAGTATGCGGTAACCCGAAAGTTGTTCGGAGTCCCGGATGAGATCCCGGATGTCACGAGGAGTTCCGGAATGGTCCGAAGGTAAAGATTTATATATGGGAAGTCTTATTTTGGTCGCCGAAAAAGTTTCGCACTTTATCGGTATTGTACCGGGAGTGCCGAAAGGGGTCCGGGGTCCACCAAGGGGTCCACCAGCCCCGGGGGGGCCACATGGGATGTGGGGGGTGCGCCTTGGCCTATATGGGCCAAGGGAACCAGCCCCAAGAGGCCCATGCGCCAAGAGATAAGATAAAGGGATAGTCCTAAAGGGGGAAGGCACCTCCGAGGTGCCTTGGGGAGGATGGACTCCTCCCTGGCCGCACCCTTCCTTGGAGGAAGGGCCAAGGCTGCGCCCCCCCTCTCGCTTGGCCCTATATATAGTGGGGGGAGGGAGGGCAGAATCAATCCAAGCCCTGGCGCCTCCCTCTCCCTCCCGTGACACCTCTTCCTCCCCGCTTGCGCTTGGCGAAGCCCTGCCGGGATCCCGCTACTTCCACCACCACGCCGTCATGCTGCTGGATCTCCATCAACCTCTCCTCCTCCCTTGCTGGATCAAGAAGGAGGAGACGTCGCTGCTCCGTACGTGTGTTGAACGCAGAGGTGCCGTCCGTTCGGCGCTAGGATCATCGATGATTTGGATCACGACGAGTACGACTCCATCAACCCCGTTCTCTTGAACGCTTCCGCTCGCGATCTACAAGGGTATGTAGATGCACTCCCCTTCCCCTCATTGCTAGATTACTCCATAGATTGATCTTGGTGATGCATAGAAAATTTTGAATTTCTGCTACGTTCCCCAACAGTGGTATCAGAGCTAGGTCGATGCGTAGTTTCTATGCACGAGTAGAACACAAAGTAGTTGTGGGCGTCGATTTTGTCAATTTACTTACCGTTACTAGTCTTATCTTTATTTGACGGCATCGTGGGATGAAGCGGCCCGGACCGAACTTACACGTACTCTTACGTGAGACAGGTTCCACCGACTGACATGCACTAGTTGCATAAGGTGGCTAGCGGGTGTCTGTCTCTCCCACTTTAGTCGGATCGGATTCGATGAAAAGGGTCCTTATGAATGGTAAATAGAAATTGGCATATCACGTTGTGGTTTTACGTAGGTAAGAAACGTTCTTGCTAGAAACCTATACAAGCCACGTAAAAACTTGCAACAACAATTAGAGGACGTCTAACTTGTTTTTGCAGCATGTGCTATGTGATGTGATATGGCCAGAAGATGTGATGAATGATATATGTGATGTATGAGATTGATCATATTCTTGTAATAGGAATCACGACTTGCATGTCGATGAGTATGACAACCGGCAGGAGCCATAGGAGTTGTCTTTATTTTTTGTATGACCTGCGTGTCATTGAATAACGCCATGTAAATTACTTTACTTTATTGCTAAGCGTGTTAGCCATAGAAGTAGAAGTAATCGTTGGCGTGACAACTTCATGAAGACACAATGATGGAGATCATGGTGTCATGCCGGTGACAAAGATGATCATGGTGCCCCGAAGATGGAGATCAAAGGAGCAAAATGATATTGGCCATATCATGTCACTATTTGATTGCATGTGATGTTTATCATGTTATGCATCTTATTTGCTTAGAACGGTGGTAGCATAAATAAGATGATCCCTCACTAAAATTTCAAGAGACGTGTTCCCCCTAACTGTGCACCGTTGCGAAGGTTCGCTGTTTCGAAGCACCACGTGATGATCGGGTGTGATAGATTCTAACGTTCGAATACAACGGGTGTTGACGAGCCTAGCATGTACAGACATGGCCTCGGAACACATGCAAAACACTTAGGTTGACTTGACGAGCCTAGCATGTACAGACATGGCCTCGGAACACAAGAGACCGAAAGGTCGAGCATGAGTCGTATAGAAGATACGATCAACATGGAGATGTTCACCGATGATGACTGGTCCGTTTCACGTGATGATCGGACACGGCCTAGTTTGACTCGGATCATGTATCACTTAGATGACTAGAGGGATGTCTATCTGAGTGGGAGTTCATTAATCGGATGAACTCAATTATCATGAACATAGTCAAAAGGTCTTTGCAAATTATGTCATAGCTTGCGCTATAGTTCTACTGATTAAGATATGTTCCTAGAGAAAATTTAGTTGAAAGTTGATAGTAGCAATTATGCGGACTGGGTCCGTAAACTGAGGATTGTCCTCATTGCTGCACAGAAGGCTTATGTCCTTAATGCACCGCTCGGTGTGCTGAACCTCAGCGTCGTCTGTAGATGTTACGAAACATCTGACATACACGTTTTTGATGACTACGTGATAGTTCAGTGCGTAATGCTAACGGTTTAGAATTGTGGCACAAGAGACGTTTTTGAAACGTCGCAGAACATATGAGATGTTCCGAAGACTGAAATTGGGATTTCAGACTAGTGCCCACGTCAAGAGGTATGAGACCTCTGACAAGTTTCTTAAGCCTGCAAACTAAGGGAGAAAAGCTCAATCGTTGAGCATGTGCTCAGATTATCTGAGTACTACAATCACTTGAATCGAGTGGGAGTTAATCTCCCAGATGAGATAGTGATGATTCTCCATAGTCACTGCCACCAAGCTATTAGAGCTTCGTGATGAACTATAACATATCAGGGATAGATATGATGATTCGCGATGTTTGACACCGCGAAAGTAGAAATCAAGAAGGAGCATCAATTGTTGATGGTTAGTAAAACCACTAGTTTCTAGAAGGGCAAGGGCAAAGGGGATACTTCATGAAACAACAAGTCATTTGCTGCTCTAGTGAAGAATCCCAAAGTTTGAACCCAAACCCAAGACTAAGTGCTCCTGTAATGAGGGGAACAGTCACTGAAGCAGAACTACCCTAGATACTTGGTAGATGAGAAGGCAAGCAAGGTCGACAGAAGTATATTGGATATACATTATATGAATGTGTACTTTACTAGTACTCCTAGCAGCACCAGGGTGTTAGATACCGGTTCGGTTGCTAAGTGTTAGTAACTCGAAATAAAAGCTGCGGAATAAATGGAAACTAGCTAAAGGTGAGATGACGATGTGTGTTGGAAGTGTTTCCAAGGTTGATGTGATCAAGCATCGCATGCTCCCTCTACCATCGAGATTGGTGTTTGCGTTGAGCATAAACATGATTGGATTATGTTTATCGCAATTCGGTTATTCATTTAAGGAGAATAATGGTTACTCTGTTTATTTGAATAATACCTTCAATGGTCTTGCACCTAAAATGAATCTCGATCGCAGTGATACACATGTTCGTGCCAAAAGATATAAAATAGTAATGATAGTACCACATACTTGTGGCACTGCCATTTGAGTCATATTGTTATAGAAAGCATGAAGAAGCTCCATGTAGATGGATCTTTGGACTCACTCGTTTTTGAAAAGATTGAGACATGCGAACCATGTCTATTGGTATATATGCATGAAGAAACTCCATGCAGATGGATCGTTTGGACTCACTTGATTTTGAATCACTTGAGACATGCAAATCATACCACATGGGCAAGATGACTGAAAGGCCTCGTTTTCAGTAAGATGGAACAAGAGAGCAACTTGTTGGAAGTAATACATTTTGATGTATGCAGTCCAATGAGTGCTGAGGCATGCAGTGGATATCGTTATGTTCTTACTTCATAGATGATTTGAGTAGATGCTGAGTGTATTTACTTGATGAAACACAAGTCTGAATTATTGAAAGTTCAAGTAATTTCAGAGTGAAGTTGAAGATCGTCATGACAAGAGGATAAAATGTCTATGATATGATCATAGAGATATCTGAGTTACGAGTTTGGCACACAATTAAGACATTGTGGAAAGTGTTTCACAATTAATACCGCCTGGAACACCACAGTGTGATGGTGTGTCCGAACATCATAACTACACCCTATTGGATATGGTGCATACCATGATGTCTCTTATCGAATTACCACTATCGTTTATGGGTTAGGCATTAGAGACAACCGCATTCACTTTAAAAAGGGCACCACGCAATTCCGTTGAGACGACACCGTTTAGAGAAACCTAAGTTGTCATTTCTTAAAAGTTTGGGGCTACGATGCTTATGTGAAAAAGTTTCAGGCTGATAAGCTCGAACCCAAAGCGGATACATGCATCTTCATAAGAATACCCAAAACAGTTGGGTATACCTCCTATTTCAGATCTGGAAGCAAAAGTAATTGCTTCTAGAAACGAGTCCTTTCTCGAGGAAAAGTTTCTCTCGAAAGAATTGAGTGGGAGGATGGTGGAGACTTGATAAGGTTATTGAACCGTCACTTCAACTAGTGTGTAGCAGGGCACAGGAAGTTGTTCCTATGGCACCTACACCAATTGAAGTGGAAGCTTATGATAGGTGATCATGAAACTTCGGATCAAGTCACTACCAAACCTCGTAGGTCGATAAGGATGCGTACTACTTTAGAGTGGTACATAATCCTGTCTTGGAAGTCATGTTGCAAGACAACAATGAACCTACGAGCTATGGAGAAGCGATGGTGGGCCCATATTCCGACAAATGGTTAGAAGCCATGAAATCCGAGATAGGATCCATGTATCAGAACAAAGCATGGACTTTGGTGAACTTGCCCGATGATCGGCAAGCCATTGAGATAAATGGATCTTTAAGAAGAAGACGGACATGGACGGTAATGTTACCGTCTATGAAGCTCGACTTGTGGCAAAGAGTATTTTCACAAGTTCAAGGAGTTGACTACGATGAGATTTTCTCATCTGTAGCGACGCTTGAGTCCGTCGGAATCATGTTAGCATTAGCTGCATTTATGAAATCTGGCAGATGGATGTCAAAACAAGTTTCCTTACCAGTTTTCGTAAGGAAAGGTTGTATGTGATACAATCAGAAAGGTTTTTTCGATCCTAAGGATGCTAAAAGGTATGCTAGCTCCAGCGATCCTTCCATGGACTAGAGCAAGCATCTCGGAGTCAGAATATACACTTTGATGGAGTGATCAAAGTTTTTGGGTTTATACAAAGTTTGTTAGAAACTTGTATTTACAATAAAGTGAGTGGGAGCGCTACAACATTTCTGATAAGTATATGTGAATGACATATTGTTGATCCGAAATGATGTAAAATTTCTGGAAAGCATAAAGGGTTGTTTGAAAGGAGTTTTTCAAAGGAAGACCTGGATAAAGCTGCTTACATATTGGGCATCAAGATATATAGAGATAGATCAAGACGCCTGATGATATTTCAAAGAACGCACACCTTGACATGATTTTGAAAGAGTTCAAAATAGATCAGCAAAGAAGGAGTTCTTAGCTGTGTTACAAGGTGTGAGTATTGAGTAAGACTCAAGACCTGACCACAGCAGAAGAGAGAGAAAGGACGAAGGTCGTCCCCTATGCTTTAGACGTAGGCTCTACAGTATGCTATGCTGTGTACCGCACATGAAGTGTGCCTTGCCATGAGTTGGTCAAGGGGTACAATAGTGATCCGGGAATGGATCACATGACAGCGGTTGAACTTATCCTTAGTATCTAGTGGACTAAGGAATTTTCTCGATTATGGAGGTGAAAAGGAGTTCGTCATAAAGGGTTACGTCGATGCGAACTTTGACACTAATCCGGATGACTCTGAGTAGTAAACCGGATTCGTATAGTAGAGCAGTTATTTGAAATGGCTCCAAGTAGCGCGTGGAAGCATCCACAAGATGACATAGATATTCGTAAAGCACACACGGATCTGAAAGGTTCAGACCCGTTGACTAATAACCTCTCTCACAAGCATAACATGATCAAACCAGAACTCATTGAGTGTTAATCACATAGTGATGTGAACGAGATTGTTGACTCTAGTAAACTCTTTAGATGTTGGTCACATGGTGATGTGACCTGTGAGTGTTAATCACATGGTGATGTGAACTAGATTATTGACTCTAGTGCAAGTGGGGGACTTTTGGAAATATGCCCTAGAGGCAATAATAAATTGGTTATTATTATATTTCCTTGTTCATGATAATCGTTTATTATCCATGCTAGAATTGTATTGATAGGAAACTCAGATACATGTGTGGATACATAGACAACACCATGTCCCTAGTAAGCCTCTAGTTGACTAGCTCGTTGATCAATAGATGGTTACGGTTTCCTGACCATGGACATTGGATGTCGTTGATAACGGGATCACATCATTAGGAGAATGATGTGATGGACAAGACCCAATCCTAAGCCTAGCACAAGATCGTGTAGTTCGTTTGCTCAGAGCTTTTCTAATGTCAAGTATCATTTCCTTAGACCATGAGATTGTGCAACTCCCGGATACCGTAGGAATGCTTTGGGTGTACCAAACGTCACAACGTAACTGGGTGGCTATAAAGGTGCACTACAGGTATCTCCGAAAGTGTCTGTTGGGTTGGCACGAATCGAGACTGGGATTTGTCACTCCGTGTAAACAGAGAGGTATCTCTGGGCCCACTCGGTAGGACATCATCATAATGTGCACAATGTGACCAAGGAGTTGATCACGGGATGATGTGTTACGGAACGAGTAAAGAGACATGCCGGTAACGAGATTGAACAAGGTATCGGGACACCGACGATCGAATCTCAGGCAAGTAACATACCGATAGACAAAGGGAATTGTATACAGGATTGAGTGAATCCTCGACATCATGGTTCATCCGATGAGATCATCGAGGAGCATGTGGGAGACAACATGGGTATCCAGATCCCGCTGTTGGTTATTGACCGGAGAGTCATCTCGGTCATGTCTGCGTGTCTCCCGAACCCGTAGGGTCTACACACTTAAGGTTCGGTGACGCTAGGGTTGTAGAGATATTATTAGTATGCGGTAACCCGAAAGTTGTCCGGAGTCCCGGATGAGATCCCGGGCGTCACGAGGAGTTCCGGAATGGTCCGGAGGTAAAGATTTATATATGGGAAGTCTTATTTTGGTCGCCGGAAAAGTTCCGCACTTTATCGGTATTGTACCGGGAGTGCCGAAAGGGGTCCGGGGGTCCACCAGCCCCGGGGGGGCACATGGGCTGTGGGGGGTGCGCCTTGGCCTATATGGGCCAAGGGAACCAGCACCAAGAGGCCCATGCGCCAAGAGATAAGATAAAGGGATAGTCCTAAAGGGGGAAGGCACCTCCGAGGTGCCTTGGGGAGGATGGACTCCTCCCTGGCCGCACCCTTCCTTGGAGGAAGGGCCAAGGCTGCGCCCCCCCCCTCTCCCTTGGCCCTATATATAATGGGGGGGAGGGAGGGCAGAATCAATCCAAGCCCTGGCGCCTCCCTCTCCCTCCCGTGACACCTCTTCCTCCCCGCTTGCGCTTGGCGAAGCCCTGCCGGGATCCCGCTACTTCCACCACCACGCCGTCGTGCTACTGGATCTCCATCAACCTCTCCTCCCCCCTTGCTGGATCAAGAAGGAGGAGACGTCGCTGCTCCGTACGTGTGTTGAACGCGGAGGTGCCGTCCGTTCGGCGCTAGGATCATCGGTGATTTGGATCACGACGAGTACGACTCCATCAACCCCGTTCTCTTGAACGCTTCCGCTCGCGATCTACAAGGGTATGTAGATGCACTCCCCTTCTCCTCGTTGCTAGATTACTCCATAGATTGATCTTGGTGATGCGTAGAAAATTTTGAATTTCTGCTACGTTCCCCAACAGGCCCCTCGTGGCTCCCTTACCGACTTCTTTCGCCTATATATTCCCATATACCCTAAAACCTTTGGGGAACAGAAGAGATTGGGAGTTCCGCCGCCGCAAGCCTCTGTAGCCACCAAAAACCAATCGGGACCCTGTTCCGGCACCCTGCCGGAGGGGGGAACCCTCACCGGTGGCCATCTTCATCATCCCGGCGCTCTCCATGACGAGGAGGGAGTAGTTTACCCTCGGGGCTGAGGGTATGTACTAGTAGCTATGTGTTTGATCTCTCTCTCTCTCCCTCTCTCTCGTGTTCTTGAGGTGATACGATCTTGATGTATCGCGAGCTTTGCTATTGTAGTTGGATCTTATGATGTTTCTCCCCCTCTACTCTCTTGTAATGGATTGAGTTTTCCCTTTGAAGTTATCTTATCGGATTGAGTCTTTAAGGATTTGAGAACACTTGATGTATGTCTTGCCGTGCTTATCTGTGGTGACAATGGGATATCACGTGATTCACTTGATGTATGTTTTGGTGATCAACTTGCGGGTTCCGCCCATGAACCTATGCATAGGGGTTGGCACACGTTTTCGTCTTGACTCTCCGGTAGAAACTTTGGGGCACTCTTTGAAGTATTTTGTGTTGGTTGAATAGATGAATTTGAGATTGTGTGATGCATATCGTATAATCATACCCACGGATACTTGAGGTGAAATTGGAGTATCTAGGTGACATTAGGGTTTTGGTTGATGTGTGTCTTAAGGTGTTATTTTACTACGAACTCTAGGGCTGTTTGTGACACTTATAGGAATAGCCCAATGGATTGATCGGAAAGAATAACTTTGAGGTGGTTTCGTACCCTACCATAATCTCTTCGTTTGTTCTCTGCTATTAGTGACTTTGGAGTGACTCTTTGTTGCATGTTGAGGGATAGTTATATGATCCAATTATGTTATTATTGTTGAGAGAACTTGAACTAGTGAAAGTATGAACCCTAGGCCTTGTTTCCTAGCATTGCAATACCGTTTACTCTCACTTTTATCATTAGTTACCTTGCTGTTTTTATATTTTCAGATTACAAAAACCTATATCTACCATCCATATTGCACTTGTATCACCATCTCTTCGCCGAACTAGTGCACCTATACAATTTACCATTGTATTGGGTGTGTTGGGGACACAAGAGACTCTTTGTTATTTGGTTGCAGGGTTGCTTGAGAGAGACCATCTTCATCCTACGCCTCCCACGGATTGATAAACCTTAGGTCATCCACTTGAGGGAAATTTGCTACTCTCCTACAAACCTCTGCACTTGGAGGCCCAACAACGTCTACAAGAAGAAGGTTGTGTAGTAGACATCACGCGCCCGCTCTTATTCTACCATGACTGAAGCACCTCGAGCTCGTCACCGTCTGCCTCTCAAAGGGTGACATGGAGCGCCTGCTCCGTGGCTGTACTGCACTCGAGTACCTTCGTCTTCAGGCGATCAATGGGTTGAGTACCTTCCACATCACCTCCATGACTCTCCGGACTATTTATGAGTGTTGCTGGTGCGGCAGGAAGACATCACAAAAGGTGGACCGCGGTATGGTCATCCAGGACACACCTGCACTTGAGAGATTACTTGTAGTTGATCAAGAAGGTCCAACAAGAATCAATGTCATTTCTGCGCCAAAATTGACAGTGGTGGGCTACTCGTTTGACAAATACTCCGAACTTGTTATTGGATCCACACCCGTTCAGGTACAACAGCCGCCTTCTACCTCTCCTTCTACAAATTAACATTATTTCTAATTTTGAAGATGTTTGTTCGTCTATCATTCAGAAAATGATTCTGACAAGCTTGACCCTGAAACTGCGCACAGTGAAGGTCTTGGCACTAGAATCTATCGGGCCCGACCTGGAGCAAGTTGTTAGTTTCCTGAGATGCTTTCCGTGCCTGGAGAAGCTATATATCGAGGTGATGTTCCTTTCCTGTTAAATGTTAACCATAAGGGAGTTCAATTCGTGACACCTTTTTCCAAGTTTACAATGACAATGTACTACGATTTCTGAAGGTTCTTTTGGAGGATTTCAGTACATACATGCCCCCCATATTGGTTGCTTGATCCATATGGTTACAATCAATAAGCATTTCTCCTTTGGATTCATCTGTACTAGTTTTCTTAGGGAACTTTTCATCCACTCCAACCTCTTGTGAAGAAGGCTACATTTTTCAAGAATGTAATCGAATGCCCATGTTAATCATGTTAGATCAAAGATGGCATGTTAGTGCATTTTACAAGTCCTGCAAACCAAATAGCTAGTCCTGTAGTAATGTTCAAAACTGCATGTAGGCACTAACACGTTTTCTTCTTTTGCAGATAAGATTAGGCCCAGTGGTGGATAATGTGATACAATATAACAATCACGTCGAATGCCTAGATCTGCATCTCTTAGAAATTACTTTGAACTCCTACCAAGGGACCTTACCGGAGATTATATTCGCCAGGTTATTTGTTCTCAGAGCAAGGGTGCTGAAGGAAATGAGGTTTGCCCTACATTTATTTCACAAAAATGAATGGTCTGTTGATCAGCGCTGGCACCTACGGCAGAATGGAGTAGGCTCCAAAAATGCTGAATTTCATTTTGGAACTTCAGATGACAGAGTAATCGGAAGTCATCGGGTCAACCCCATACATGACTTCTCAGTGGCTGACCCCTTTGCAAAAATTGTGAGGTTTCGAAGCCAGACTTAGAAGCAGTGATATTAGTTTGAACCTCTCTGATATCCATGTTCAGCGCATCAGCGTGACCGTTTGCAGCTGATGAGCTGAATTTCATTTCTAATATCAGTTTGAACCTTGTAATCTTCGAATTTGAGCCATATAACTCTGGAATTTGAACCTTGTAACAATTCGAGCTTTTGTGGTACAATCGTTGAAATGGCATCGTATGAGACTCGTATATTGCTAGCACTATTTTGACCTTTATATGCAATGGTCTTAGATTTTATTAACCATTCTCGAATCAATTTACCTTGTCGATCTCACAGCACACGATCTGTATAGCTAACTCGACTGTGATCTTCGACAATATTGCACATAGTTGGTTTCTTCCACCGTGTGCACTGTAGAGCGCAGAATTAATTATCGCACTCAGGTGTCCATCATCACCCTTCTGTGTAACTTTGACCTCAACACCCAAGGGTAAACTTATGACCGAAGTCATTCCACACACTTCGTTTTTACAAAGCTTTTTGCCAATAAACGGCCACGATTTGTCCCTCTTCTAGACGACGCGTGGCCAAACTAGCCGGGCGGGAAGCTTGCGCGGTAAACAGCGCGTTAGCACAGGAACAGGCTCTTCGAGCCCACGCCTGGGGTGCGGTGTTGTCAAGTGTGCACTGGATTCTGGAATCCTCCGCTATGAATGCCGTGACAAGACGTGACGATTACATGCCGGCCGGCCCCCATTTATTATAGCGGCCATTTAACCTACCCTTGTGTCTCTTCAATGTTTCGATCACACCCCACCACTGCAAGAAGCACACCCACCACAAGTAATTCTTAGAGGGTATCCTGCGCGGCTCCAATGGCGCTCCGAGCGGCTGCCGACGACGAGCAGCAGTTCACCATGCATGTCGTGGTGGACACCCACGGAAGGTTCATGGACCTCTCGGTGGTGTACACCAATGACCTGGTCTGGGCGGAGCACTCCATCCACATCATGGAGCTGTTGCTTGTCGAGGAGAAGTACAAGGTGGTCGGGTTCGACCTCGAGTACACCCGCACTCGTGCCGGGTCTCGTCCCAAGGTTTTCGTCGCCCAGATGTGTGTGCGCCACCACGTCCTCGTCTACCACTACTGCTTGGCCACAAGGCCTTGCGAGCGTTTCGCCAGGTTTGTCAACAACCCCCACTACATGTTCTCTACGGTGGACATCACCAACGATGTAAAAGCGCTTGAGAATTCGGGCATCGCCTGCCAGAATCTTGTCGACATCCAGGGCGAATACAAGATTAGGGGTAGCAAGGAGCATGAGAAGGACTCACTGGTTCACCTCGCCGAGGCCATCATCGACCCCTACTACAGAGACATGAAGGATTCGTGCAACAAGGACAAGCGTGCCTGGCACTCGGCCTGGATGGAGAAACTCGACAAAGCTCACGCCGTGTACGTGGCCAAGGAAGCGTACACGAGCTACGACATGTACAGGCGGATCGTTGACATGAGGAAGTGCCTCCTTCCCGAAAAGGGTCAGGGATCCAGCCGGAAGTAGAGCAATGACAAGCGTCGTCGCAACAATAAGTAGATGATTAGATCCTCGTTTCTTCTAGTTTAGTATGCATGTAATTGCTTTCTTTGGTGTGTGGAAATGTTATGTGTATAGTCACTTGTGTAATTGTATGTTTAATTTGGTTATGCAATGCTGTCTTTTTAAGTATATATGTTGATGCTGTGCGGAGAAAGAAAATCACATCGCACACGGACTAAACAATGGAACCCGTCGGTGATGTTTTCATCAATCACTCACAATTGTATACCAGCAATCATTTGCTCACAACACACACGGCTTTTAGCACAAATTGTCTGTGTTGTTATCGGTCTTCGCACACGTCTCCGATTACAGACCTGTTTGCCTCGTATCACACACATGTTGTTCATTTGAACCATTTCTGTTCTCATGTCTCAACGCAAACAGTTCATCCGAGTGTACCGCATGCCGTATATCGCACACACCTTCGACCTGGCTGACCGTTTCTTTTGTGTTGCCTAATCACAAACAGTTCATCCGTGTGAACCGTATACTGTGTATCGCACACGCCTCCATCTAGCTACCCGTTTCTTTTGTTCGTCCTCATCGCAAACAGTTCATTGAACTGAACCGTATGCCCTTCATCACACACGCAACTAAAACCTGAACCGTGTTTGATGCATCCATCATCGCAAACGTTTTACACATTTCTGACGGTTTTCATACAGCACCGTTTGCAATTATGGCATCGCACACAGTTTCTCGAAGGGGCTCTGATCGTAGTGTCGCGTTAGCAGCATCCTGTAGTAGTGATTCATCGCATTTTACGTTATAGAGCCGCCGCCAAGCCCTAATCTTCCTCGGGAGGGCTGATCTGGAGTCCGTTCGGGGCTCCGGAGAGGGGAATCCATCATCGTCGTCATCATCAACCATCCTCCATCACCAATTTCATGATGCTCACCGCCGTGCGTGAGTAATCCCATCGTAGGCTTGCTGGAAGGTGATGGGTTGGATGAGATTTACCATGTAATTGAGTTAGTTTTGTTAGGGTTTGATCCCTAGTATCTATTATGTTCTAAGATTGATGTTGCTATGACTTTGCTATGCTTAATGCTTGTCACTAGGGCCCGAGTGCCATGATTTCAAGTCTGAACCTATTATGTTTTCATGAATATATGTGAGTTATTGATCCTATCTTGCAAGTCAATGGTCACCTACTATGTGTTATGATCCGGCAACTCCGAAGTGACAATAATCGGGACCACTCCCGGTGATGACCGTAGTTTGAGGAGTTCATGTATTCACTAAGTGTTAATGCTTTGGTTCGGTACTCTATTAAAAGGAGGCCTTAATATCCCTTAGTTTCCAATAGGACCCCGCTGCCACGGGAGGGTAGGACAAAAGATGTCATGCAAGTTCTTTTCCATAAGCACGTATGACTATATTCGGAATACATGCCTACATTACATTGATGAACTGGAGCTAGTTCTGTGTCACCCTATGTTATAACTGTTGCATGAGGAATCGCATCCGACATAATTATCCAGCATTGATCCATTGCCTACAAGCTTTTCACATATTGATCTTTGCTTAGTTACTTTTCCGTTGCCACTGTTACAATTGCTACAAAAATTGCTACTGTTACTTTTAACACTGTTACCGTTACTTCCATACTACTTTGCTACTAAATACTTTGCTACAGATATCAAGTCTTTCAGGTGTGGTTGGATTCACAACTCAACTGCGAATACTTGAGAATATTCTTTGGCTCCCCTTGTGTCGAATCAATAAATTTGGGTTGAATACTCTACCCTCGAAAACTGTTGCGATCCCCTATACGTGTGGGTTATCAACGACCGATAAAGATCTTCGTAGAATATATGGGAACCAATATGAGCATCCAGGTTCCGCTGTTGGTTATTGACCGGAGAGGTGTCTCGGTCATGTCTACATAGTTCTCGAACCCGTAGGGTCCGCACGCTTAACGTTCGATGACGATTTTGTATTATATGAGTTATGTGATTTGTTGACCGAATGTTGTTCGGAGTCCCGGATGAGATCATGGACATTACGAGGAGTCTTGAAATGGTCGAGAGGTAAAGATTCATATATAGGACGATATTATTCGGACAACGGAAGTGTTCTGGGGGTACCGGGTACGTATCGGGTCACCGGAAGGGGTTCCGGGCAACCCCCGGCAAGCTATATATATGGGCCTAATGGGCCAAGAGTTGGACAGACCAGCCCCAAAAGGGGTTGGTGCGCCCCCTATAGGCCAAATAGGAGGAGAAGGAAAGGAAGGGAAGGGAGAAGGAAAGGGGAGGATTCGGCCTCCCCCTTTCCTCCCCCCTCTCTTTCCTTCCACCTCCGATGGATATGGAAGGAGGGAGGCCGACTTGGAAGAGGCGCCCAAGTAGGATTACTCCTACTTGGGGCGCCCCTTGCAGCCCCTCTCCCTCTCCCACCTATATATATGTGGGGGGCACCGCTAGAACACACAACATTGATTCCTAGCCGTGTGCAGCGCCCCCTTCACAGTTTACGCCTCCGGTCATATTGTCGTAGTGCTTAGGCGAAGCCCTGCACGGATCACTTCACCATCACAATCACCACGCCGTCGTGCTGACGAAACTCTCCCTCGACACTTTGCTGGATCAAGAGTTCGAGGGACGTCATCGAGCTAAACGTGTGCGGAACTCAGAGGTGCTGTACGTTCGGTGCTTGATCGGTCGGAACAAGAAGAAGTTCGACTACATCAACTGCGTTGCCAAACGCTTCCGCTTTTGGTCCACGAGGGTACGTGGACACACTCTCCCCCTCTCGTTGCTATGCATTTCCTAGATAGATCTTGCGTGAGCGTAGGAAATTTTTTTAAATTGCATGCTACGTTCCCCAACACAACCATACTTCCTCCTACCGAAGCGCCTCGCACAGTTTTGTCAAAAGGTCCAGGACCTATGGACTATCTTTGCAGTTTATCAAGCTTCGTTTGGAGTTGCCGAACTGTCCTTGCGAGACATCCAAACTCCCTTGCACCCTATGGCTCAAGTTCCTTCTGCAGAGCACTAAGCGACTCTACAATCCCTTGAAGACCAGACAAACGTTGTTGCTTTGGCCACGAGTCGGTCATGAGCTGCTCATGATCAGAATGAGTTTGCCAAACATTCTCATATTTGAAGTGCTTAACTCGTCGTGCAGATTCAGGCTGCAGTTTCTCTTTGATTTCCGCAACCACAAAGCAATGAAATGACTCGACTGCAGTGACATGTTGCACACGGATATCTTCATGTTTTTGTGGGAAGGCCTCATTAGCAAAAGCCCGGTCAATCCTCAATCCGTGCTTTGACGCTAGCATGCTCGCCTTGCCGATTGTCCCAAGTATAAGCCATTTGAGTCCACCCCAAGTCTTGGAAGGAAACCTCGTGGATGACTTCTCTAAATGCCTTCATTTGCCATTCCGGTTGAGCTGACCAGCTGAAGTGTTCCTCGCCAAAGAAGAGTCTCATTAAAGCTACCCATGCACATCCACAAGGAATGAGGCAGACCATGCAATGTCCGGAGAACGCGCCAACTATGGTGCCTGTCTTCGACCCTTAGTGCACCGTATAATCCTATGAATCACCACTCCAACTAGCTTTGATCTTTGACTCTCACCAAAATGTCAATATGCCCAATACTATAGTTCTTGAATTCAACCTCAACATCTATCGACCAATATAGGCCAATTCCTCCACTAAGTCCGTCACTGTTCACAACAATTTTATGCGGACCCTTGCCAGCCAGATCGAGTCTCCTATGCGGCAAGGGTCACTGTACATTAACACAATTTTCCTAACCCAGACTTGCAAAGTAAATAAAATCAAAATTTGCAGCAACGTTTGAAGTCTCATTAAAAATCTTTCAGCAAAAATTAGTAGCAGTGCCCATAACAAACAAACAAGTCAAGAGAAGCTGTACCACCAGTGGACTGCAGACATAACTCATTCTAGTTGATTTTGCTTGAAAAGTTCTGACTGATTGACATTCTGCTCCTATGGCAAAACCATCCATGTAGATATTTACTTGGTCTATGCAAATTGATCCTTTGTGTAATAGATGATGTCCTAGGTAGGACTCAAAAGTTATATGTGCCCCCTGCTCTTGAACATAATCTTTCTTGTCAGCCGTCACAAAATGATCTCCTTTTTCACCATTATATATCACAAACTACTCTTTTCCTTGCTAATTTTCTAGGTTTGAAAATTTCTGTTGGTCTACTCTTTGTTAAAAGATGCACTCTTACAAGAATCATAGCATGATTGTCCAATACATTTTTTCATGTACCCGACAACTCAAACCCTAGAATAGGCTCTTGGCCCTTCCTCTTCAAGGAGTTTTCCCTCCTTTGACTTAGAATGAAATCTGATCTTGCTCCTGGGTTGATTCTTTTGTACAGTCACTTTCGTATAGCCCCTGTTCTCCTCCCCATTTTTCTCTGTATATCCGCTCTTTTCTATATGCTATATCTGTATTTTGTATAAGTATTTGATAAAGTTTACTGTCGATGCCTCCCCTGCAGTTTCTTAGTCAAAAAAATTATGAGATCAGTTTTGCAATGCAAATGAAATCATCCCAGCCTATACCATTTCAAGTATATGCTGGATCTATTATATGCAATCTGAATCCTACTGTCCCGGTGCGCCTTTCACAAAATTCAGACTATGGTAGAGATTCTTACCCATGGCAATACCTTTGAAAGAATACTAAGCGTTTGTTCAACTGGATGGACACAAGGTGTATTTGCCAATTTTGCTGCTGAAAGCATGTGGAGGAGGCAATGTTGCTGCAAGTTGACATTCTATGGATCCTATTGGCCTACATGATGGTGGCTAACCCCCATAGAGCCACCCTTTTCCTTCGGACATGTGGCTTTGAACATGCTGGGCCTGCTGCACTGCAAGTTTGCAACCAACTATGTCAGCGCTCTTGTGGGTTCAGGGTCAGCAAAGCAAGCTGATTAGTGGCTTACCCCCAGCACCTACTGCTGTGGGTCCTGACAGGGTACTCCAACCTACCTTTTCATTTTCGAAACAGAAACAGATATGATGGGTTTTTAACTTTGGGTAGCTCTGTTGACACCCTCATCATCCATAATTACAGGTACCAGCTGAGTGGAATCACCTTGGACATTTTGTATATCTTGAGTGGAATCATCTTACCAATGCAGGGGACCAATCGCGTGAAGCTAGTATCAGTGGAGGCCACCATTTACATTGCTGCAACCTACAGGTAACATTAAATTTTGTCATATGATGTATATATGACAATCAGCTTACTTGACCAAGTTTAGATGGAATTTAATGTGGTTATTATTACTCACTCCTGGCCATATCCGAGTCCAGAGTGTTCGCAATACAGGCAGGAGGGACATGCAACCAGGTCTTAAACAACTCATTATCATAGCCTCCCTTAGCTAGCCTATGAGCAGCTGTGCAGCACCATTAGCCGATTGACAAGCCCAACACACATCAACCTCCTCGCTCCCACATAGCAACATCTTTATCTCCCCTATCTGGTGCCCATGTAAGGGACCTGTCCTTCCCGCCATCCAGAGGCCTGGGAGCGTTACCAATGTTGTCAGTTTCCAGCAATATTCTGGAAGTGTCCACTTCCTGCGCTACCTAGGTCCACCTAGCGACATGCCAAAAGCTCGACAATTTCCAGGTCCGGGCGAAGGGGGGGAAATGGGCCTTAGTATTCGGCTGAGGTCTGAGGCCCAACTAGAGGTTAGGGTGGGTTGTGCCCTAGGTGAAAAGTTTTTTTTTTGATATATAGGTTGGGAAGTTTCTCTGGCCCCAGACCATTACCTGGGCTGCCTGGGGCCCAGCTCCGCCATTGCCTCCACCTCCCTTGCTGGAGTGCTTCGCTAGGGAACCATCCGCATGCGCCTTAACCCATCCCACCACTGGTCGTTCCCAGGATTCCATCCTTCTAGCCAGTGCCGAAGGTTTAGGATCCTGCAAGTTCCACCATTCCTCCAGGAGGTGCAAACAACGGCCTGCAACCTTTTTTGAACCATGCAGGAGAACTGCAAAATTAAGGAAGGAAGAGTTTACAAACGACCACAACAAGGCCCGACACCGCTGATCAATTCAAAGCTCAACCTAAAATAAACAACGAAACAACCAGTGTACTAGACGTAGGAACAACCACCACCAAGAGATAAAACTAATGCTACACGGCTACACTAGGAAGCGACCTAACTAGCCTGAAATTGAATGGAAAGTGGCTATTTCAGATCACCTGTTGCACCACGTCACGCAATGGCAGCCTGTTCTGGAATTACAATTCGCCATAGCTGCATTGCAAGAGCAGTATTTGAAGGGTAGAATTTTGAATCCCTACATATAATTTGTAGAAACATTGCTGTATAAAATTATGCTTCTTTACGCTTTGATTTGAGGCAGATTGACTATGTAACCATGCTTTCATGATAAGATCCACTACTTACTGATGGTTCCGTTTCACTTGTGTTCATTTCGTCAGCTAAATTCAGCTTACATGTCAAATGTTGCAACGAAGGTGTTCATTCACAGTGTCTGTGCCTTTTTTTGTCAGTCTCCTTCACAGTGTATCCTTCCTATGTTAATGTTGCAATGCTGAAACCTGCATTGCTCTCACATCCTGGCTTAAATGTTTACCTGCTCCAATCAGCAAAAGTTTCCAGTTCAACTTTCATCGCATAATACATCATATATTATCAAGTGGTCTGATTAGCCGTTTACTCTTTGTTCCAATTTCAGATTCGAGCAAACCTTTTGAAGGATGTTCATGTTGGTCAGCTAACAGCCACAACTGTTGTTATTTTCCCTTTCAACTCAACAACAGTCCATCTTTCCCTTCATTTTTTGTTTCTTCACTTTGTAACCAGTGTAACGAGTTCGCTGCTTTTGTAGCTTCATCCATTACTTCTGGACTTGAATTTCTTCAACCAGGAGATCGTGTGGTTTGTTATTCAGCCGGACATTTTGATTTGAATGTATTTTACCTGATGGCATATAACCTACAATCAGGAGCCGATAATATTTGTGAGTATTTTTACAGTATTTATTGCCTGATGGTGCAACTTTTGCTTATTAATATTTGCTCATTTGTTTTTTTAATGTTTTTTCATGCACTCCGCTCTTATCGACCCTCTCAAATACAGAATGCCATCTCAAGTATGATTCACACAGTTTAAAGCAGCACATGTTTATAGTTGTGTTTGAACTAAGTGGTCCAAGTAGAATGGTGCATGAAGTTGTTCTTTACTGAGAGTAGACTGGTCTACAGACAATGAAAACCAGTGCAAGTTCAGTAAGATGTTTTGATAGTGATACGTGAAATCCTTTGCTTCGATCATGGATATTACTTCGTCAACACTTGGAGCAATTTGAGATACCGACGACCGTGCGAGAATGCTGAATGTTGTGTGCTCTATTTTGTTTGTACCTTCAAACTCAGGACGGCCAAACCTACGCATCATCTGCTTATTGTGGAAGCACCTAAATGGGCATTTTTACTGCCGGAGAAATGGAAAGAGCGCTTTCTTCTGGGTTGGTTTCAGTGAGGTGCATGGTGGGTAATGTCTGGTTTCCTAGCAAAACATATGTAAGCTTAATTTGGAGGGTTAGGAGTAAAATTGGAGTTTGAAGGCTTGGCCCTAAGAGCCAGGTGGGAATGGTTACGCGGAACTGATCCATCTAGACCTTGGCAAGGATTAGCCATTACTCAATGATTCAACGCCACAAGAATCTTCTCCAGTCTCTCTCAGTTTGTTGTTGGGAAAGCAGACAGATTCTTATTCTGGAAGGATAGATGGATTGCTAGGTGATCGGTTGAGGATATTGCTCCGTTGGTCATTGAGAAAGGTAACAAGCCTATCATCAACAAGCATGCGGTGGCTGAGGCTATGTTAAGAACTCTTGGGAGGAGGATATAATTGGCAATCTATCCTATTGGGAGATGGCTCAGCTTGACGGGACTGGCTAGATGACAGTCTCCTGAAAAAATATTTTGGGTCAGTCGATTGTTTTAAGCCGTCCGATGCGAGATGGATGGTTAGAACACCTCCTTCAACCTCCAGCCCATCCTTCTGTTCATCTTCTTTCCCTCAACCGCCCCACGTACCACTGGCCTAACCGTCGGCCGCCCCGCCCTCCCCTCAACCGCCTCCCACCGCCGTGTTGCCGCCGCCCTCAGCCATAACCCTAACCCTTGCCGTGTTGTCTTTGGCGGCTGCTTCGTTCTAGCGAAAATCGACTGACCCAAATTGGATTTTCAGGCAACTGACATGCACCTAAACTGCAGCTTCACAGCCTTCTAGCCAGCTGAGTGTGTGGTCAGGGAAGAAAAGCAGGAAGATAGGATTGTCTGGATCAATACAGGAGTGTTCGGCCAGCTCTCTCTACAACCTACTGTGTCATGGGGCTGTTCGTGTTAGAGCGGTGGATTGCATCTGGAGTTGGGCGACTCTTCCATGCAAAATCTTTGTATGGTTAGCGCTGTAATACCGCATCTGGACGTCGGATCACCGAGTTAGGCACGGCCTCCAAGACCACATGGCTGCCTGCTATCAGTGTTTGCAGGAGGAAGATACGCCGGAGCATATCCTTATTCATTGCGTTTATGCCAGACAGGTCTGCTTTCTTGGCCTAGCTCTTGCAAGAACTGACGTTTCGGTTCCAGCGGTAACTGATACTTTGCACGATTGGTGGATCCGCTCCAGACTTATGGTTCCCAGTACGAGGAGAAGACGTTTTGACACCTGGTGATTCTGGTATCTTGGAATCTATGGAAACAACAGAACCCTCGAATGTTCAACAGCTTGCACGTGTGGAGTGGGCGGCTCAAGCTAATTGTTTGCGATTGGCTATGACTATTGCTGCCTTCTATAAGCTTCGGTATATGCCTTTGGCGTACTGTCTAATTTTTTTTAGGAAATTTTACGGTGCATCATAATACATCAAATCACGTGTATTATATGGGCGATCTAACAGATTAGAATAACTGAGCCTTTTTGAGCCCAAGGGTATTTTCGACCTAAATTTTTTTATACCTTTAATCGGCCCAATTAAGTTCAGGGGTATTCTCATCCGAAATTTTTCGATTAAATTAATTGCATTAATAAAACACTTCATTATAGAGGTCCAATCATCGTGCGTACTCTTTTGAAATTTGGTTCGAGCGGTTCGTCCTCTCTCCTCCTCTCGAGCCCTAACCTCGGCGCCCTCGATCTCCGCCGATCGCCTCCGGCGCCCTCGATCGCCGCCGATCGCCCCCGGCTCCCTCGATCGCCGCCGATCGCACTCGCCGTGTCACCACTTCCTCCTGCTCCTACTCCCCCCTCCCCCCTCCATCGCAAGTCACCACACTCGGGTCGCGGCGGCAGATCTTCCGACGAGCCTCCCCTCCTTCCCCGAGCAGACGCCACCTTCCCCGACCCGAGAGGCCACATCATCCTCATCGACGTGCATCAACTTTTTCACGCCGGATCTTCGCTGTAAGTGCCTAGCCATCTCAAATCTTTGCTAGTCCCTTATGCTTATAGTACCAATAGGGGTCGGACTTGATTAGGGTTTAGGATATGTCATGTGAGGTTTAGGGTTTATGGTTTCAGAAAGTTGTGACGAGATTTCGATTGAAAGGGAGTGTAAGTTGGATTTAGGTAGGACATGTTGATGTAGTTAGTTAGGGTTTATGGTTTCAGAAAGTTGTGACAAGATTTTGATTCAAAGGAAGTGTAAGTCGGATTTAGCTAGGACATATTAAAGCACTTAGTTAGGGTTGTGTGCCATGAGAATTTGTCAGCAGATTTGGATTCAAAGAAAGTTATTTTGGATTTAGTTAGGACATGCTTTTGAATTTGAGTTTCCAGATATTTTGGATTTAGTTAGGAGATAATTATTTTTGTATGGAGTTTGGAGATATTTTCGACTTAGTGAGGAGATAATTTGGATTTAGTTAGGTGATAATTTTGGATTCAGTTAGGACACAATTTTGAATGGAGTTTGCAGATAATTGATCTATCAGGGTGGATCTATCAGGGGACTTGAAAGATTCGTGCACTTTGGATTTAGTTAGGAGATCATCAGTTACAACAAGTACAATCAATTAAATATTTCTGGATTTAGTCAGGGAATATTTTATACTTACTTACAGCTTTTGAAGGACTGAGTTTGGTACATGAATCCGATATGAAAAATTAAATCAATTATTTAAGCAGAGTATTGCATAATTATTATGTATGCTATCCATCCGTAACATTGACTATCTGTTTTCGTTGGCAGCATAACGACATGGATGATAAAGGCAACGATGGCAAAAACTTGGGGAATACAGGCAAGGATGACAAGGACATGGGTGATGGACGAAATGAAGGCAAAGGAATGGATGGTATGCGCACGGATGATAACGATAATGAGGATGCAGGCAAGGATGGCATAGACCTGGATGATGTACACATGCAAGGTAAAGGAATTGATATTAAAGGCATGGCTGGTTCAGATCTAAATGAGTGTATGGAATACATAGAGATTGTGAAGAAGACTTTCAGGACTGAGGAAGAAGCCTACATGTTCTACGTAGGCTATGCGAGAAAAAAGGTTTGGTGTTAGAAAGGATGATCTGAAGTACAGGGGTCCGGGTCCGAAACAAAATGCATACAGAAGGACATACAAGTGCTGCAAACAAGGATGGCGGGCCCTTAAGCACTTTAACAGAGCTGATAGAAAAAGAACACCGAGGGGTCTTTCTCGGTGTGGTTGTCCCGCTCTTTTTCAGGTTGAGCTACAAGATAGTAGTGGCCTCTGGTTCGTCAAGAATTTTGTGGACAAGCATAACCATCTGTTTGTCCCTGCTGACCTGACTCCCTACTTATCGGCTCATCGTAGAATGACTGACGCACAAAAGGCCGATGTCATCGAGTATGCTATTGGTGGACTTCGAACACATCAGATTATGAATGTAATGGAGAAGAATGCCAGAGGTCCCGACAAGCTTGGATTTATAGATCGAGACCTATACAACCATGTTTCAATCCAGGAGAAGCGCAAGATAGAAAGCAGTGACGCTATATATTTGCTCACCTATATGATTGCACAGAAAAAAACATTCAAATACACAAAAGACAAAGAAGGCCATTTGAGGAACATATTCCCGGATTGACTATGTTGCCTTTGGTGGTGTCGTGGTGTTCGATAGTACATACCGGTCTAACAAGTACAGGCTTCCATTTGTTCCATTTGTTGGTCTGAACCATCACCGCAGCACAGTTTTGTTTGGGGTCGGTCTAGTGTCAGACGAGACAGTTGCATCATACTAGTGGCTTCTTCATGTATTTTTGGAGGCAATGTCCCAGAGGGCACCCATTTCAGCAATCACCGATGGGGACGGTTCAATGGCTAAAGCAATAGGTACTGTCTGGACTGGAACAGATCATCGTTTGTGCACGTGGCATATCGAGGAGAATATGGTGATGCACCTCCGCAAGAAAAAGCTTGAGGAATTTAGGGAATTCATTTACCATCGTTGGGATGTTGATGAGTTTGAGAAAAGATGGGAGGCTTATAAGGTTCGGTTCAAAATAAAACCAACGGGGAAGAGGTCGTCATGGGTTAACAGGATGTACGAGCTGCGACACAAATGGGCTGCTGCGTACACAAAGGGTAGATATTTCCTAGGCATGATGAGTAATCAGAGGAGTGAGTCTCTCAACTCAAGGCTTCATGTGGACCTGAACAGGAAGATGCAGCTTGTTGATTTGTTGCAGCATGTTGAGCACTGTGTATCCATAATGCGTAAGAATGAAGCAGCATTAGACGCAGTAGCAACACATACGATACCCTTCACTAAGCTGAATGCACACCCTCTGGAGATTCCTGCCTCTTATATTTATACAACTGTGATGTTTCCAAAGGTAAAGCGCCAGATTGTCGAAGGGACAAATTGGCAGGTCACGGACCGGGTAGCATGTGATGGTTTGGTCGTGTTTGGAGTTTTGTGCAAAGCCCCATATGATAAAGTCCCATATGGCAGGGATGCTACAGCATTGCAAGGTAAGGAAGGTAAGGATGCTGAGGACTTGCATGCAAAAAAATTGGATGCTAAGGATCCCAATGACTTGGAAGGTAAGGATGCTGAGGACTTGCATGCAAAAAACTTGGATGCTGAGGATCCCAATGACTTGGAAGGTAAGTATGTTGAGGACTTGCATGCAAAAAACTTGGATGCTGAGGATCCCAATGACTTGGAAGGCAAGGATGGTGTGGACTTGCATGCCAAAAACCTGGATGCTAAGGATCCCAATGACTTGGAAGGTAAGGACAGTGATGAGTTGGATGCAAAAAAGTTGGATGCACAAGGCGTGGATGCTAAGCCTGTGGATTTTATATATCACGTGACTTGTCTGTTTACAGGAGCAAGACTGGATGATGCAGCTTGTACATGTAAAAAGTTGGAAAGTCAGGATTACCCATGCGCACATATATTCTGCGTTCTGGATCATCTTGGTGTACGCACATTTCCAAAAAATTTGTTAAGAAAAGATGGACAATGCATCCAAGCCAATGTTCCCTTCTTCGAGGACTGCGAATACTCATGTATGGTCTGATCACATGAATAAGTATCATCAACTACGCAACATGGCTAGTGGCGCTTTATTCACAGCCGCAGCTAGCGATTCACAGTCAGAACAGGTGATGGAGCTCCTCCGGAGTATATTGGTTGATGGAGAAAAAACTGATTTGGATGAAGGCCATAAATCGTTTGTTCCTTTGCCGGCATACTTCTCTGCTGCTCGCGAATGCTGCACTGATGACGTGGAAAATCCAATCAAAATAGTTCCAAAAGGGAGACCATCTACCGAAGAATCGAACAAGAGGATTAAATCCAGGCGCGAGCGGATGAGAGGGAAAAAAAAGCAACGAAGTTAGTGCACATGTTTATCTCATTGTTCATTTCCATACATGCTTACAATGTTAATATGTTCTCTCTTTTTCTTCAATTTACTCAGGAACAAATCGGGGAAATCAAAGGTCACAAGGAGGAAGAAGCGAAAAGAGAAAGACTCAGAGACAGAAGAAGACACAGATTCAGATACAGAAGAAGAGGAAGATTCAAAAAAAGCAACGAAGTTAGTGCACATGTTAATCTCATTGTTCATTTCCTTACATGCTTACAGTGTTAATATGTTCTCTTGGAGAGTGTTCACATGTTTTTCTTCAATTTACGCAGGAAAAAATCAGGGAAATCAAATAACACAAGGAGGAAGAAGCAAAAAGAAGAGACAGAGGCAGATACAGAAGAAGAGGAAGATTCAGGTACAGAAGAAGAGGAAGATTCAGATGCAGAAGAAGAGGAAGATTCAGATGCAGAAGAAGAGGGAGATTCAGATGCAGAAGAAGAGGGAGATTCAGATGCGGAAGAAGAGGAAGATTCATATGCAGAAGATGGTGGGCTGAGGAGGGCTAGGAAGAGACCATTGGAGGTTGCAAAAGAGGATTACGCAAAACCAGACAAGTGGGCATCAGCACAATTGTGCGTACTTAAACATGTTTTCGAATGCTGGCTGGAGATTCATCTATTTCATTTTTTGCAGGAAACGCAAGGGCGCTCCAAATGTCAATGCTGGGCGGAAGAAAAAGAACGATGACAAGGGTGCGCGGGGAAAACCAGTGAAGTTAGTGTCTGTACTTACATGTCCGCTCTAGAAGTCGGGTATTTGCTAGTACTGTGTTGACGTTTGTTAACTTTTCCAGGAAAGACTCTAGGAAGGGCGGTAAAGAACAGGCCAAAGGGGTGATGAAGACAAAAAGGCCTGCTAGGAATGTACCACAGGCTGAGCGAATAAGAGCTGTCAAGTTAGCTTCTGTAGCTATGACGAGAAAATCAGTGAAGTTAGTGTCTTTTCTGTTATAGTGTACTGTACATGCTCAAATCTTCTTTGCTATCCTATTAACAAACGTTGTTTCATGCAGGAAAGCTATAGTGAAGTAGAGACAGGATGTTTAGATGCACAGGGTCAAGCAGAGAAAACAAAAGGATTTCTGGGGTCGAAAAATTGAGAACAAACTAAAGTAGACAATTTTCCATGCCGTGATCCACCTTGTTTCTGATGTATTAGACCTATTTGATGGACTGCCACTATTTTTCTGAATTCCTCGTTTGCTTGGTACACCCTCATTTTATTATGGACGGGTCGACATGGTAGGCTAGTTATGATTTATCAACATCGATGAAACAATGCATTTTTAGTGAAGTTGGTTTTCTGTATTTTTTTCATTTTTTTACATAATATATTGCTGAAATTTGTTCAAGTGTAGTCAAATTTCATACTTGAAATATAAAATAGAAACCGAAAATTTATATATATAAGAAAATATAACGTCAATAGAAACCTTGTTTTCAAATAACCTTGAAAATCGTTTATTTTCAAATAGAAAATAAGCATACTGATATTTTAAAAATAGCATGCTCATTTAAAAAAAGCATGTTCAATTGAAAATAAAATAGAATGAATATGCGGATTTAAAAATAGCATGCTGCTTTGAATATACTGTTTTTAAAATACCATGCTATTTTAAAAATAGCATGCTGATTTTAAAAATACGATTTCAAAAATAGCATGCTACTTTTAAAATTATAATGCTCTTTTCAATATGCTACTTTCAAAATAACATGCTGATTTCAAAAATATCATGCTAATTTTAAAAATAGCATGCTACTTTTAAAAATAGCATGCTGATTTTAAAAATATGATTTCAAAAATAGCAAGCTACTTTTAAAATTATAATGCTCTTTTCAATATGCTACTTTCAAAATAACATGCTGATTTCAAAAATATCATGCTAATTTTAAAAATAGCATGCTACTTTTAAAAATATGATGCTCTTTTCAATATGCTACTTTTAAAATAGCATGCTGTTTTCAAAAATATGATGCTAATTTTAAAAATAGCATGCTTATTTTAAAAATAGCATGCTCTTTTCAATATGCTACTTTTAAAATAGCATGCTGATTTAAAAAAATCATGTTCTTTTGAATATGATATTTTTTTAAATAGCATGCTGATTTCAAAATAACATCCTCATTCTAAAAATATAACGCTGTTTTTAAAAATATAACGCTGTTTTTAAAAATAGCATGCTGATTTCAAAATAACAGCCTCATTCTAAAAATATAACGCTGTTTTTAACAATATAACACTGTTTTTAAAATAGCATCCTGATATCAAAAATTACATGCTTTTTGAAATATGCTGTTTTGAAAGCAGCGTGCTGATTTTGAAAACATCATTTTTTAATTACGCTTTTTAAAAGATAGCTGTTTTTAGTATACTGTTTTTCAAATCAAAAAAAACATGCTAGTTTGCTCTGATTTTGAAAATAGCATGCCATGCCATTTCGACAGTAACAGAAACATCATTTTTTGCATTGCATTTTGACCCGCAAGTTTTTGTTTTGCATTGCATTTTTTTGTGCGACACACATACAAACCGCATTTTCAAAATAACTTGTACTAGCCAACACAAAAACCTCGTTCAAAAATGAAAGTAGTGTCCAATCCATTTGAAACCGGGTTAGATTTGATTCTAAAAATACTAGCATCACTGTGGCAAAAAAAGGAAATATAAATTGCAGTCCATAAAGGTAATTATATCAAGGAGGGTACTAGGGTGCGTTATATATATAGACTTGTATAGCAAGTACATTACGCCACATAGGGTACCACCAAGTTACTGCCAAGTTCCACTTACTGGACGATCTTCATACCCAGTCGGAACCAAAAGTTATACCACCAAAGTACCAGTTACTACCAAGTACCAATTACTACTAAGTTGCACTTACTGGACCCAGAAGCTGATACTACCAACTTGCAGTTACTGGCTACTACATACAGATTATAAAACTAGCGTCAAACTACTGCCATGGGTCAACGAATCCTCATGCCACTAACCATGTTCACCCTAAGCCCACCTCCACTCCTTTCCATGAACCTGAAGATAGCCATTTGATCTTCTTTCATTCTGGCTCCCTCAACGACTTCTCTCCAGTTCTTCGTCATGATCGCACGCCCGTCCTTCTTGCCCATCTTGAACAAGACCTTTTTATTACCTTCAAAATGTTCGTTGGTGACACGCACAACCATGGGCTTTCGCAGATAATCTTTGAGGTAGGCCTGACTGTAATCCTTTGAGAAGTACTGATTGCACAGGGAAATAAATAATGTTACATAAAAAATTAAGTATGATTTGCACACAAAAAAAGTAAGTATGATTTGCACAACCACGCCCGTCCTCCTCTCTGTCTCTACATGATGGCATTTTCACTAGTGAAGTATGATTTGCAAAAAGAAAAGTCCAAGTGTTTACCATCTTGCTCTTCCCTCTGATGACTGCCGAGCGAGTGACGGTGCTGACATAGTATGGTATGGGAGGTTGGCACCGCTTTACTATGGATTTGAGACAGTCCCACCGATCCTCGTTTAGCGATACATGGTTGCCGTAGAAGATGCGATCCTCGAAAGTTCCTTTTCTCACAATGTATCCCGGACCTGTATAAAAAAAATTAAGATGACAGAGCAGTAAATAATTTCATACGTAAGATCTAGAACATCAGCACTGGGTTAATGATCAATGCCTACTCCAATGATCAAGAAATGAAGGACATAGATAACCCAATCACATCCACCCAGCAATATCTCGTAGAAACATGGGCAAATTGAATATTTGATTTATTTAAACTAACAACTAAACACTCCTCTATGTAAGCTCTAATTCAGTCAATGTTGATTTGGAAGGTCATCTAGAACCCAAACAGAGTAATGTGTGGTAATCAAGTGTCACTCAGACATCAACTTTTGATATTTCACGGTTCATTTAATATCTGACCAGCCATATAGAACTTTACCCCGTAGTGCCAAGATAGGATCGTGGTCCACATCTCCATCTCCATCAGAACTATCATCAGTGTCATAGTCGCTAGAGGTGTCGTCATCAACTCTATAGCCGTCACTCCCACGTGAAGTGCCATCTGAAGCATCATCTGAGGTGGTCCGGTGATCGCTCTCTTCACTGCTGATGAGGATGGTTTCCCTTGCCATTCAAACCTATTGCATGCATTGCAATGAACAAATGTTAGTTATTGATATATGAAATCAGTCTTCCATTAGGACTTGTTAGCACCATATACAATGTGAATAATATTTTCGCATACTTCTCGCTAAGTACGTAGTTCATGTATAAACATCTACACGAAAAAACTAGTCGACAACTATTCGCACGACTAGTCAAGACTAGTGGTTAGACTCATAATCATTGGGCAGACATAACCAATTAGGATATTTCAAGGTTACAATTTTGTGAGCTGGACAAGAAAACTTGGTAACCAACCAATTAGTAGCCATGTAAAAATGAACCACGATTGACTGCTCTCATCGAGCAATACGTGAAACTATAACTGATCTGCCTTTGATCACTGCAAATTTCCTGATGGGCTGTTGTGTGGTACCATTAGGTAATAAATATAAAGTCTTTAAATTGTCCCAACAAAACAAATAATGCATTTGCTGCTGTACATAACATTTTTAGAGGTGGCTGTGGAGGTTAATTTTCTAATTTCCAGTGAGAATAAGAACATGATAGAATCTCTCAAGCAAGATGACAGCATAGTGAAGGCTATGAGAACGAGCAAGGTATGCTGACCAATAGTCACCCTTTTGTATACTTGTTATTTATTTACTCATTACTACCCATACCAACAAGTAAAATCATGATTATGAAGTACAATGGCAGAAAATCCAACAGTGAGGAATTTGTTGCAATGTGAACTACTAGCTCACAACAAATTTTCATTGACCCCAACAAGCCCATACCATATCTTGGAGATAGGTTGACATAATTCAAGTAAGCAGTAACAACAATCAGCAAAAATATGCACCAACCAAAAATATTACATGTGTGCACATATCATCAAAAACATGCACCAATCAAGAGCAGTCTATACTTGACAAATCCATCAAAATATGCACTAATCATCATACTACCATCGAGTAATACATGAAACTATAACTGATCCTCATTCCATCATTACAAATTTCCTCATGGACTGCTTCTGTGCTCGCCTTTTTAGTTTTTAATAACTAAGCATCAGCAAATACATATACACAGTCTTCAAACTATCCCAACAAACCAAAACATGTGTATGCTCCTGTGAATATACTTTTTCTATATCTAGAAGTGGGGGGTCATTTTCCAGGGGGAAAAACTACTTGATAGCATCTGTCAAGCAAGATGATAGCATAGTGAAGGCTATGTCGATGAGCAAGGTATGTTGGCCAACACCCACCTTTTTCTCTTACTTGCACGAAAGTGTTTACCCATTACTACCCATACGAACAAGTAAAACCATGATTATGGAGTACATTGTCAGATTATCTTGCTGTAAAATTACTTGTTGCAATATGACCTACTACACTACTAGGAAAAGGCCTGCTAGTGGCGCACCTGTTTTGCCTACTAATGGCGCACTACAGGTGTGCCACTAGCATCACGCCATTAGAATTTTTTTAGTAATGGCGTACCACAGGTGCGCCATTAGTACATCACACAATGCGCCATTACTATCTGACTTCATAATGGTGCACCACATAGAAGTGCGCCATTACTAACATTTTTTTCAAAAAAAATTCAGAATTTTTTTTTCCAATTTTGTTTTTCGTTTTTTCTTAATCTCGGGTCACTATGGCTTAATTTCGGGTCAATATGCTTAATCTCAAGTCAAATCGCACTCCGTGGTCAAACTTCCCAAAAGGTCACCCATCCTCACACTACTCCAGCCCAAGCACACTTAACTTTAGAGTTCTATCCAACCCCAACACCAGCTCACTTAACAGGCACTTGTTGATATATCTAGCATATCAATCCTATTAAACCTTGTTGATGTCTAGGACTTTGTTCATGTTCATGAGTGTGATGAAATTTTGAAAAAATATTTCAAACTTCCCGGTCATATTACGTATCATATTTTAAAAAAAATCCAAAAAAAAAGTTTTTTTGAAACCAATTTTTTCTGTTACTAATGGCGCACTTAGCAAATGGTGCGCCACTTGTAAGTTTGAATTTTTTTTCATTTTCCCCCCTCTAGATCTTAAAAGCCCCGTATCTTTCATTCTGTTAGGTTTTTGGGGATTTTTGATATAAAAAACTTTTTAATCCGAGTTCGTATGCAAAAGTTATGCCCATTTTACAAATTCCAGAGAGATTTTGCAAACAAAGTCGAAATTCATATTTGTAAATTTTCCCAACAACTAGACCACATATCACATGGGAAACTTATTTTCTTTTATTTTTTGACATTTCCATCATTTTCTTTTATTTTTTCTAAAACTGAAAAGGCGATCCATTACTAGTTTTGGGCAAAGTTAGTAATGGCGCACCGTGGGTGTGGTGCGCCATTACTAGTTCATATTTGTAAATTTTCCCAACAACTAGACCACATATCACATGGGAAACTTATTTTCTTTTATTTTTTGACATTTCCATCATTTTCTTTTATTTTTTCTAAAACTGAAAAGGCGGTCCATTACTAGTTTTGGGCAAAGTTAGTAATGGCGCATCGTGGGTGTGGTGCGCCATTAAACTAGTAATGGCGCACCACACCCACGGTGCGCCATTACTAACTTTGAAAAAAAAATTGTTAGTAGTGGCGCACAGAGGGTGTGGTGCGCCATTACTAGTTAAAACTAGTAATGGCGCACTTTTCCCTGGTGCGCCATTACTAGTTTTGACAAAAAAATAAAAAAAATTGTTAGTAGTGGCGCACCGAGGATGTGGTGAGCCATTACTAGTTAAACTAGTAATGGCGCACTATCCCCTGGTGCGCCATTACTAGTTTTGAAAAAAAAATTGTTAGTAGTGGCACACTGTGGATGTGGTGCGCCATTAGTATTTGGACACTAATGGCGTACCAACACATGGTGCGCCATTAGTATATAGTAGTGGCGCACCACATGTGTGGTGCGTCATTAGTGTCCATATTATCTATAGCCCTTTTCCTAGTAGTGCTAGTTGACAGTAAATCTGCGAATACCCGAAACATGCACACAAGCAAGTGTCAGATTTTAACTTGGGCGGTGCTGTCAGATCGACATTCGAAGGGCAGGGAAGATCAATCTTACCTGCGAATTGGTACCAGATGGGGCTGGAGTGGACTTGTTTGAAGCTGGCACCACCGGAGCTTCGGTCGGCGCGACCAGGATTGGGGATGAAAAGTTGCGGTTGTTGGACCTTGCTGTCGACGAAGTAGTGGAGAATCGTGGCCGGAGTAGGGGGGAGTGGGTGGCCTCGCGGATCCGGCGGATTTGACGATGACGGGGGCGACCAAGGTGACGGCTTGGCAAACCCTAGCCGTCGCCCTCCGCGTCGCCTCTCTGTCTCTGCAAAGAACGAAGTGGGGTGGGATTGGGAATGGGGGTGGGGTTGGGGCCATCGCCCACTTTTCTCTCTGCCTCCCACTTGTGTAGGCCCACAAAAGGAACAAAGTGTTGGGCCGGATCAGATGCAGATTTGGCAGCTTTACCAATTCTGGCCAAACAGAAAAGATCAGCATGACCGCAGGTGTTCTTTTGAAGAAACCCTAAAAATACACTGTTGTTCATATTGCATGTGGATGAGTCTTTCAGTACACCAATTGATCTTGAATAATTTTAAGCACTCCACAGTATATATATATATATATATATATATATGAAAATAATGGTTAACCAATAAAATGGTAAACTATTAGATGCAAGGTTACAAATATTTGAAAAAATCAATAATTGAATTGTATGCATTTTATGATTAAATTTAATAAATATAACATTTCTGCAAAAAACTGATAATTAAAATATTCATTGGTATTTTCAAAAAAACAACAACCGCAAATGACTACTTATGCCAACCAGAACTTCTTCAGGGTTTCGTTTATTCATCTGTTCTTTGGCATGCTGGTTCTCATAACGCCTTCTTCGAACATTCTCTTTGTCCGACAAATTTCTGAGATATTGGGCTAGCGCCTTGCGTTTCGCCCTCACACCATGCTTCATTTGGTATCCTTTGGCAACTCCTTCGGCGTGCTCAAGAATACTAACAAAAGCCGGGTCCAGATATTTGCCACAGAACGCGCAACGATACGCCATACGCTTAAGCACATTGCACTGTCCATTCTGCAATTCTTCAAGGGTTTTCTGAGTGTGCGCATCCATCTCTCCTTCGGAAATGTCCGCATAATCATGAGAATAAGGCTGCAAGTTTAAATTATGTATGATATAAGCTGCACCATTGTTTACAGTACCTAATATTCCCTAAGTTTCATACTGTAGTGCCTATAAATTATTTTTAAAGTAAATATTTATTAACTTTGAAAATTTAAGGAGAAAAAAGCAATATCAAATCCATATGAAAGCATAAATCATATGATGTACTTTAAAAAATTGTCAATAAACATGCACAACCTTTATGATGTCTGACTTTTGGCATAAAACCAAAACGCACTAAATTGTGGAGTGGATGAACCATTAATTTCTCAAAGATTGATTGAATAAATAATGATCATTACGTACTGATGATCAACATTATATTTAGAGCTAGATTCCATTATGCCAATTCAACAATGTATTGATGGTTTAATGATTAACCTCTAACCTTAAACTTGAAGACAGATCTAGGGTTAAAAAATTAAAATTACCGTAACGGAATTCCAGTCCATGCCGTGCATGTGCTGCTGCTTGTGATCGACGACGGAGTACTGCACCTCGTTGACACGATGCTTCTCTGGGCCGGACACCGAGTAGTCCAAAGCTTTCCCGTGGGGATCCTGATCCATGCGATGGACGACAACGTCGGTGGTTAGCCCCGCAAGTCCACGATCTGTCACGACGCCGTCCATGACAGGCCCCTCACGTCCATGGCCACGATCTGTCACGACGGCCAATCGACCTCCACGAGTGGATTTCATATCCGGCGGCAGGGAGGCGGGCGTGTGAGCGGCGGCGATGGTTTTAGAGCGTAACCTAGGGGGAGAGATGCGGGGAGTAATTGGTAGTTACCTACTATAGCGGAAATACTTATGAGAAAAATTGATTGGTCAGCGTTGGGCACCTTCAATGCAGCGGCACTTATTTAGGCGCTTAATTAGGATCCTGGAAAAAAATCACAAGCGTAGGCGCTTGGGGCAGGACCTAGGAACTGGATTTTGTACATCTACGTGATGCAATCCAAAGATCGTGTCCGGGGTGGATGGGTTGGGGATTGAAAATTGTGTACATAAACCCTAATGCTCAAGACTTGTGAAAACATCAGATCAAATTGTCATCAAGTGATCTAGTATTACTTGGATCGAGACTTTGTGATCATCATGTAGCCACGCCACAAACACGATGGTTCTAGTATTACTTGGATCAACACCTTAGGCAGCAAACTAGTGCATTTCCTTTTTGAGTCACCATCTTCCTTCTTGAAAACCACATGTACACACTCATCATGTATACCATAACAGATCAGAATCTGTTAACGAGCGCTCACAAGCTTAACTAGCTTCAAACGAACCTAGCCAATCAGGGTTTTATGCTACTTAATCTAAATGAGCCGATGATTAATGAGCACGAGTTTAACAAGCAGAGATGCCAAACCACACACCAATTAACATAGTTCTACCTTAGTTCAACGCTTCCATATATACAAAAGCAAGCACCACTTAGTAGTACTGGTGCACATAGTTCGACCATAAACGTTCACCAACAAAGTATAGCATAGGGTAGTACTTAGCATAGTTAAAACCAAAAGAGCATCAGTTCTAGCTGCGAGGGTGCGCACTTCCCTAAAGCCTCAAAGAAGCCTCATCAAGTATTCGGCATACACGACGTGCTTCACCCTGAAAGCGTAGCCATTCTTGATGCTACCTTGGGATGTTCCGACTGCATGGTTGATGGTACTCGACAGGTCGCCTTTCATGAGCTTGTTGCAGTAAGGGCATCCGTAGCCCCCTCCCGATTCTTGGCCTGGCATGTTTCTCGAGCACACCACTGTCCAGCTCCCTCACCTTCTGCCTCCTGTAGATCCTCTGGGTTTCTGGGTCGCTGTCGACATCGTCACTTAGGACCTACATGTAGTACAAAATGTTGCGTAAGTATATTTAATATGATAATTCAGCAGGCACATAGTCTATGAAACATAATGTAATTGATGACAGCGTAAAATATCTTCAAATGACGTTGAAAAAATAAATGCATAACTTATTAGTTGCTACATAAGCAACTAAATGGGATAGTACCATATAGTAAAAAATGAAGGATCAACCATACATGTCGAAGAGAGCACTAGCATTGCCACATTTTGCCACACATTTTTCCCAAGCTTGCCTAAGGTTAGTTCATCAAAATGAGAGCCACAAGTTGGCAAGCCTAAGGGAACCTTGCCACACTTTTGTGTGTATGCCATGTGGGACCCAAGTGTGGCTTGCCTAAGGTGTGGCTGGAACCAAACACTCACTTAAGTTGGTCAAACTTGCCTAACCTTAGGTATGGCAATCTTTGGCAAAGTTAGTCACAAACCAAACAGCCCTTTAGTGCAACAAAATTCACTTGTTACGTAAAAATGCATGAACTGATGATGTAACATGGCAGAGCAGCATACAGATGTACTAATGCAAAAAAAAGACTTATAACTTACATGCATGACTAGATAAAATAGCTCGTGAGCTGTATCTATTTAGGGTTAGAATTTTGTGTGCTTATGATGATGGATATTGAAAGTCCCCATGTTATCGTCGTGGAAGTTTCCCCTGTTGATCGATACCCCACCCATCAATGTTCCTGAACCATTCAACGTTCTAGGTAAAGTAGTTAATTATTATGAATTCTGACAATAAGTGATCCCAAATGTTGTACTTACAAAAAAGGGTTTTTATCATTTATGCCACCAGTTGTGTCCCACAACTAAGAATCACCACTAGGAATTTCTACTGCTAAAAAAAGCCATCGCTTCGTTAGACACATGCTCAAAAATGCCACTGCACATCATTATTGTGATATCAAATCTATCTTGACATGCTATAATGGCATCAATACCTATGGACCAACATGCCATCTCTCCCTCTATCTCACTACAATAAAGTGTGGGCCCACTTGATCCCAACAACGTTCTTATTTTCCTGTAAAATTATTCGCTTACTTACTCCTCACAAGTGGGGCCACACTTATCATTGTGAGATAGAGAGAACTGAAATGTGGGCCTGGGATTTTTTTTGTCATATTGGATGGTCAACAAGTTTTACATGAAAATAACAATGTCTAATGGCATTATTGAGCAAACATCAAACGGAACGATGGCATTTTTTATACATCTAATGGCATTTTTGAGCGGCTGTAACTTCTAAGGGAAAAACTGAGTAGTGGGATACAACTGGTGGCATAAATGATAAAAACCCTACAAAAGAACTAATTAAAACAACTCAAGTAAAACATTGATGATATCCAATTTCTTTCTAAAATAGCCATTGCTTAGAGATAATCAATGTTTAAAATCATTGCCACAGCCACTTATGGAACATTTAAACCAAAGATTGATCAAGTGCAACCAAACATGTACTCAACATTTTAATACCTTATTTGCCTTGTACTGACCAGGGAAAACCTAGGATATTACAAAATAAATAAATAAATGGGATAGATGACTAACCTCTTCTTCGTTCTCGTCGGCGACGACCACAGGTGGGGGTAGGGGAGGCAACAACCGCGGCAGACGAACACCCGGCTGAGGCTGAGGAGCCACCACCTGCTCCGGCAGAGGAGCTACCTGTTCCGGATTATTAGCAGAATAATTTATATAGGTCAAAAACTGACATATACATGCCTCAATAAATGTAATCTAGCTACACAGCTGCGGATCCAGGATTTCATACTTGGGTGTTCAAAAATTTATATTCCAAACTAAAACCACAACAATATTTTTCAAATGGAGGGAGTAATATCTAAAATTTTCATGTGAAAAGATTCTTTGTCCATCGTAATGACAGTACTGACATGAATGACAGAAAATGAAGATTATTTACTTCATGACCATAGAATATGACATTTTCATAAACAAGGCATGGTGTTGTTATCCTTAAGTTGCAGAAAATATTTTCACAATCACCTACGTAGGCAATTCAATTCCAAGGTCAAGCTACGTATTTGTATTAGCACAGTCACCAAACCTAGGTGGATTTATTAGCAGAATAATTTATCTAGATCAAAATATTGCCTATACAGGGCTCAACACATGTAACCTAGCTAGTTACCTAACACATCTACAGAATATTGATATGGAGTCCATCGATCAAAGATAAAAAGAAACCCTGGCCTTCCCCAAAAATAGACAAAAGGACTGACCAGAGCACACCTAGGATTTTACAAAAAATTAAAGGAGATAGATGACTAACGTCTTCTTTGTTGACATCGCCGACGACCACAGGCTCGGGCACAGGAGGCGTCACCCGCGGCAGAGGAGACACCTGCTCCGTCTGAGGAGCCAGAGCAGCTACCTGGTCCCACATAAATAGCAGAATATTTTATATAGATCAAAAAATGTCATATACATGCCTAAACTAATGCAACCTAGCAACACAGCTTCGGATCCAGGATTTCAAAGTTGGGTGTTCAAAAATTTATATGCAAACCAAAACCACAACAATATTTTTCAAACGGCTGAGATCAAGTTGGCTTTTGAGTCCAGAAGGCATTCTTCTGCCTCTGCTTCTGTTACTCAAGAAATTAAAGAGTTAGGAGTCTAAAATGTTCATGTGAAAATATTATTTTTCCATCATACTGACAGTACAGACATGAATGACAGAAAATGAAGATTATTTAGTATGACATTTTCGTAAACAAGGGATGGTGTCGTTATCCTTTACTTGCAGAAAATATTATGCTGAAAATAAGCAACCAAATAATATATTTCAAGTAGGGATGATAACAAGTCTAAAATATTACAGCCTATGGTAATTGGACTCCAGGAATCAAGCAATTGGTGTTGAGCAAATTGAACGACAAAAAATGTGTCTGCTGGATTAAGCGTGAGAGGCTAGTTTTATACAAATTGACATGAAGTTTAGTGCACAAACTACACCACTTTTAGTCCATTTAGCAATAAAAGAACCATATATAAGAAATTTCGGGCAAAAAATTTCGGGTGGTTGGTAGATCTATCTTAAAATTTAGCATCAACACATTTTGGATGCACGAGAGCCATGGATCAGAGTGGTTGGTAGATCTTATAACCTATACAATGAGGAGCCGACCCCCACACCCATGCGCCCATGTGGATCCGCCCTTGAAACCTACCGGATCTAACGAATCTAGGTACGGATTTCATAGATGGAAGAAAAGCAGAAACCCTAGCCATGCCCAAAAATAGATAAGGGACTGAACAAGGAAACCTAGGATATTTTCTAAAATAGGACTGACCTCTTCTTCGTCTCGTCGCCGTCGACGTTGACCACGGGCTGCTGCAGAGGAGGCAGATGGCGTGGCAGAGGAAGCAGATGGCATGGCAGAGGAGTCACCTGCTCCGGCGGAGGAGCCACCTGCTCCGGCATAGGTGACACCTGCACCGGAGCCTGGACGTGGTCGACGACGTCAAGGCCGCCCTGCTGCCGGCTGGAACCCTCACCGGCGGGGAGGGGTTTCTCCATGTGCAGCTTCGCCCGGCGCTTGGATGCTTCGTGCGCCATGGCGTCGGCCCTCCCTCCCCTGGTGCGCTTGGGCATCTCGATGGCGGAGGTGCAGCGGCGGGAAGGGAGCAGCGGCGGGAAGGGAGCAGCGGTGGGATGGGCAGGCGAGTGGTGAGGCGTGGGAGGAGAAAACCCTCGTATTTGTGGATGGAGAAGAGGAGGGGAAGAGGGGGCGGCGATGAGATAAATGCTAATGGGGAAGCGGAGCGTGCTATGGGGAAGCGGAGCCGCCGATTTATTCCTGGGCAGTTGCCAGGTTCACACCTCCCCGTGCGTTGTTCACACCACCACGTCTTGGCACGTCAAAACGTAACTTCTCACTTCTCACTAAAATGAATAGCCCGATCGTGCACAACCATGATTTAGGAGTAATTCAACTTCCCTTCAAAAAATTGTGTAATGCAACTGCTCCCTCATTACACAGAACAAAATCATACAGTGGGACAACTGAATTTGTTGGCTTGTTTCATCTGACATGTCATGTTTTATATTTGTCCTAAAATATGTTGTAAAACTTTACAAACAATGGAATGGCAAATGGATGTGACAAAACTTCGTCAGCAACCGCGCGGATTCGTCTGCCATATATCCGATGTCCGGTACCGAGGAGGGGAATGTTGATCCATGCGATGCCATGTGTTTCGTCTGGACCCATATCATGCACCCCAAGCCAACCGGGCCAAAACATGCGCCGCTAGCCTTCTCGATCCAAACAACGAGCTAGTGTCCACCATGCGCAGAGATGCTCATGTGGACAGGTTTGCTAGCACTAGTGAATGACGTCGGATCTCGGTGTGCAATATGTGTAGCCGCGTGTCTCTTTGGCGTGCCTGTCATACCGAAGGGACTCGTCGAAGGTCCAACGAACCACGGTGGGGTCAATGCATGCTGGATGTATGGTGTGGGTCAACCTGGCTAATGGTGCATGGTTTGAGTTTAGGTGGCTAGGTTTGCATGGCTGGGGGCTAGATGGCTAATGAGTGCGCATGCGTCATCTGTACATTGTCAAGGTTGAATGGTGGTTGTCTACGTGGCCATGCGTGCATGCATGGTGTGGGTCCAGTTTGCGTGCGGCGCACGGGATGTGCCTTGGTGTTAGGGCCCACAACTTACGGCACAGATGTTCTGAAGCAGATGTCCCGAATATGGCAAGCGCGGGCTCCGAGAAAGGCCGGGACCTTGCATGCGCTTTTGGATTGTTCTCCGTTGACCCGAGAGAGAGCATCGACGAAAATGGAGGAACGGGCCCGCATTCATTGCGCAAACCGGACACGTTACCTCAAGGTAGCTAGATCCAAACCATGCACCCCCGCCGTCTAGACCCACGTGGTGCACCACTTAGACACTAGACCCACATCACTTACGCCGGCCCCCAAGCCAACCATTCTCCATGTAGACTCATATGCCGCACCCCGCAAAATAGCTTAGCACAAGACTTCCACCCCGATTTCCACAACATGCACCACTACACGTAAGTGTCCAAAAAATGGACTATCGCATTATCAACATTTTTTTGCCAAAACAAGTAAGTTGTTTTTAAATTGCTTGAAAATAGCAAGGTTTCTGTTAAATTATAATTTCATTAATTACACATTATAAAGTGCATTTTTTTGTCCCTCAAAAAGGGGTGCTTTCCTTTTTTGTAAACCCACAAAATTACTTCCTTTCCCTCGAAAAAACGAATCCTTCTTCACCCTCTCACGATCACGTTCACGGTGGCCTCACCCTATAATCTAGGAGTGGTCGATCCAATCTCCCCACGGGGGACAACTTCCACGCACTATCTATCTTGGTTGGTTGCAACCATCTCGCCATCACGGTTTTTTATGGGAAAATCACATTCTTTTGTTTTTCCTTCCAAAGATATGTGGCGAAAAAACATGGAACAAAAATTGTAGAAGGCATGGTGGGATACGTGCACATGTTGTCTTTTTGTACTACAAGTGCACTTGTTGGCAAGTTGCATGTGCACGTGTCATGTTTCATTTTTTTATTGAAAATTATGTTGTTCACCTTTACATAGACGCTTGAATTATTGTTTTCAGTATGTTAATAATTCCTAAATATTGAAATTCAGCATGCACATAACACATGGCTTCCAAGCTTCGTCAGCGACCGCTTGGATTCGTCTGGTATATGCCCGTTGTCTGGTATTGGGCGGGGGAATGTGGATCCATGCGATGCCATGCGTTTCATCTGGACCCATGTCATGCACCCCCAGCCAATCGGGCCGACATCATGTGCCGCTAGGCTTCTCGATCCTAACCATGCGCTAGTGTCCACCATGGGTAGAGATGCTCAGGTGCACAGGTTTGCTGGCACTAGTGAATGACGTCGTATCTCGGTGTGCAATATGTGTAGTCGCGTGTTGCTTTGACATACCTGGCATGCCGAGGGAAGGGACTCGTGTCGGAGGTCCAACGAACCGAGGTGGGGTCAATAATGGATGGATGGTGTGGGTGAACCTGGCAAACGGTGCACGGTTTGAGTGAAGCTGGCTAGGTGTGCATGGCTGGGGGCTAGATGGCTAATGAGTGCGCATGCGTCTTGTGTACATTGTCAAGGTTGACCGGTGAGTGTCTACTTGGCCACGCGTGCATGCATGGTGTGGGTCCAGTTGGCGTGCGGCGCACGGGACGAGCCTTGGTTGCTAGGGTCCACATCTTGCGGCACAGAGTTCTGAAGCAGATGAAGGGGCAGGCCCCGCACACCGTTCATAGGCCAGACTCGTTTCCTCTCAATGGACAATGGCTCCGAGGCGGCCCTTCTCTTTGGTGGCACATGGCCCATATATATGGACCAAAGAGCTTAGCATGTGATTGTTACCCCATTCCCTGCTATGATTTCATGTGGCCGCGGTATAGATCATGAATTCCCGATGATACTACCCTAGAAATGCGGCAACTGTCCCGAATATGGCACGCGGGACCTAGCATGCGCGTTTGGATTGTTCTCCGTTGACCCGAGAGAAAGCACCGATGAAAACGGAGGAACGGGCCCGCACTCAGTGCACAAACCGGATGCGTTACCTCAAGGTAGCTAGATCCAAACCATGCACCCCGCCGTCTAGACTCACGTGGCGCACCACTTACGCAGTAGACCCACACCACTTACACCGGCCCCCAAGCCAAGCATTCCCCCGGGTAGACTCATATGTCGCACACCACAAAATAGAATTAGCACAAGACTTTCACCCCGATTCACCAGGTTACTACCTTGTGCACCCCTAGCCAGCATGATACACTGCATGCACCTAGAGCCACCTGGGCCCACAGCATGCACCACTACACGTACGTGTCCACAAAACGAACTAACCCATAATCAACTTTTTTTTGCCAAAACAATTTAGTTATTTTTATAATGGCTTGAAAATAGCAAGGTTTCTGTTAAATAATAATTTCCTTAATTACAATAAGGTCCATTTTGTAACCACACAAAATTCCTACCTTCCCTCGAAAAAAAGAATTCTTCTCTCACGATCACGATGGCCTCACCCTATAATCTAGGAGTCGATCCAATCTCCCCACGGGGGCCAAGTTGCACGCAGTAGATATTTTTGGTTGGTTGCAAATTTCTCTCCAAAACGGTTTATTATGAGAAAATCACCTTATATTTTTTTTACTTCCAAAGACATGTGGCGACAAAAGCATGGAACAAAATCATAGGAGGCACGGTTGGATACGTGCACATGCTGTCTTTTTCTACTACAACTGGACTTGTTGGCAAATTGCATGTGCACGTGTCATGTTTCAATTTATCTTGAAAATTATGTTGTACACATTTACATAGGCGATCGAATTGTTGTTTTCATATGTTAATAATCCCTAAATATTGACCACGTGACACATGTGGTAAGCAATCCAAACAATTCGAAAAAAATCCCTAAATATTGAATTTAAGCATGCACCTAGAAATTATCAGTCATAGAACCAACATCTCTTTCGTAGAGATTAAGGTACTTCCACATTAAATCTAATACAATAAATTCAAAGGATCAACTTAATACATTAACAGCACATAAGGATGTAGCCCAGGAATCCAACGAGTAGAGAGAAAAGGAGGAACAAAAGCTGGAAGAAGAAGGATCAGCCAGCAGCAGCGCCATCAGCCTCCTAGCCTCACAACTCCAGGTCTCCAGCCTTGTGAACTCCAGTTTTTTTCTGCGAAACACGAATCGCAAAGTTGCTGTTACAGGTTAGGACTTAGTGAAAATTACAGTTATGCTGAAACAGTTATAATGACAAACAGTGTTGACATGATGGTTACAACAAGCAAACAAAACCAAGCTCACAAGTGCAACTTACTTTTAACATCAAACAATTATATTAACATGGCCACTTTAGAGCAAGATTTTACCATGCAACATAAACTTGTCATAGCAACAAAAGGCATGGCATGAAAGTATCGACAACATAATGCAAATAATTTTTAGGAAGCATGGCCATAGGAGTTATATTTTTAGTGGCAACCTTCAAGCAAAGTTGCATAGTTTTATAACAGAAAGGCCTGCTGTTATTGGTAGAGGCACACTGAGGTTGGCTAGCCATCGAGGATGACCAGTGGGCCAGGGGCCACATGACTGGGAGCATTTGTGTGTGCGTGACTGCCGTGGGACCCGGATGTCAGTGGCTTACTTTGAAAACAAAAGGGGGGTTTATAGTTTAGTGGGAACCATCAAGCAAATTCGCAAAGTTTTATAGCTGACAGATTTATACTTGCTGAGATGCACAGAGTAAAATGATGGCATGTTGGAGGCAATAAATAAATATGCTACATGGCTTGTCATGGCATCTAATTGCACAGAATGCTAGTACAAATCATGGAGAACAAGACATACAACATGAGCATCTCCATAAGAGCTGGTAGCTCTACCAAAAGCAATCAACAACTCAAAAAAAGGTTCAAATATAGTATCAAGCACTTAATAATAGAAAGACACATAACAAATTTTGGAGTAGAAGTGCAGGTGAACATCAAATACTACCACTACAACAGTACAAATTTAGCCTAGGGTTCATATACATCATAATCCAGCCCCCAAAAGCATGTACTCAATCACTACCACCACAACTGTAAGCACGAGCAGTAGGAAGATTAGGAGTGGGGAAGCTTACTCTAAACAACGGTACCGCCGCCGTTCAGACGAGGGGAGCAGGCGAGGGAAGCGTGGAGAACGGCGGGGAAGCGATGGCGCGACCACTGTCCTCCTCCTCTTGCGCTTCGGAGTCATCTCCGACTCGGTTGGAGGCTCCACAATCTGCAACGGCACCTCGTGCACCGTGGGTTCCTGATCCAGTGGATGCTCTACCCTGGATCTGAACGCCCACCACCTGCGCCTGTCCCACGGGCTGGACGAATTGGCCTGCTCCATCGCCCACAGGAGGATCTCGATGTAGTGCCTTGGTTGTACGGGCGGGGGGAAAAGCTTTTTCTTCTCCCTGGATGTCATTTCCCTCAAAGTGGCCATTGCCGTCCAGTTCAACTGCCTTATGTTGTTAAACCAAGAACGGATCTCCATCAACCTGGCCATCTTGACCTGGTCGCCGCCGGCGATCTCCACGAAGTCGGCGTTCTCGCCGCCGGCGATCTGCTCCTCCATCGAGGTTCTTGCGTGGATGGAAGAAGGGGGTGCGATGTGGAAGAGGAGACGAGCAAATTTGCGGCTGCGAGAAGGAGGAGAAGGAGAGGGAGGAGATGTCGCGGTTGTAATGGCGATGGGTGAGGGGAAGGACCATGGCGGCGGCGGTTCTGCATTGGATGAGAGGGGCGGCCCGTGATTGTTTTCTTCCTATGACTTTTTTTCGAGACAATTTTTTCCTATGACTAAAATGCCAGAGATTAAAACGGTTCCAAAAAAGCCCAACCAAAGTAAAACTTTGTATAATAAATATAGATAATTCGGGCCAACCAAAGCCCACAACATGAATTAATAGTACGCTTACAACTTAAATAACACCAAGACAAATATAGATAGATAGATTTTTTAGCTAAAAAAGATAGATAGATAGATAGATGGCCGCCGCTTCTCCACCAGGCTCCTCCTTGCTCCTCCTCCGGGCACCCTTCACTGCTCCTCCGCGGTGTTGATGGGGTACGGCAGAGTGTGCATGCGCTCGTCGGTGGGGAAGACGTTGTCATAGTCCGTGAAGATGTCATGGGTGGTGAAAGCTATGAACTCGCAGCCACACCAGAACACGCGGCCGAGGAGGTAGAACGCGTCGAAGGGGTTGGTGAAGTGGGCAAGGATAGCAACCACAACCCCGTTGTGGATGACCTCCTCGACTCGGTACATCCTTGGAGATCCCCGAGGGAGGTGCCCGTAGCCGGCCCCAAGGAAGAAGTCGGTGAACCCCCTTGCGCCCCTCCACCTTGACATCGCTCACACACGAAGGTTGCTCTCGACGTACACCCCGGCGGGGTAGAGCATCTCCGGCACGGTGGGGGGAAGCGGTAGGTTGGCCCGGTGTACTGCATGGCTGCGGCGGGCTGGTTCTTGGGGCTGTTTGTGGTGAAGAAGAAGAAGGGCCGGCGCAAAATGCAGGTGGGAGAGTATGGGAGATGGATGAAGAGTGTACATGCATGGGAAACTGTAGTGTGAATCAAAACGCGAAGTTTAAGTGCTGCCCTATGTGCCGTCGGTCGGGTCAACCGGGGACGGATCTGCGGCGCGTGCTCCTTCGCGTATGTGCACGCATGCAACGTAGGCTGAAGCGGACACATGCATGCAACCGCATGCAACGTAGGCTCTCTTGGGCGCATGCAACGGCGGCGGACATCGCTCGGTCCAACGGGTGGGCTTCTTTACACAGCCCAACGACCCTAGGACTGCATGGCAGCCCACCCTCGAGCGCAGAAAAAAAAACAGGCGCAGAAAAAAAACGTAAGTATTATATGATTTATCGACGCGAAAGCCATAGATAATCCTTACAACGTCAAAAAGCTACGAAACTTGGCAATGATGCTAGTCATGTTGGTACAAGGTTGTTGGTCCACTTCAAGGATGTCGACAAAAACATGCTTCAAGACGGACCCTTCCCGTCCCGAAAGGCCTCCCATGAAGCAGGTTCAGAATGACACCGAATTTTGCCAGGATGTAAGTCCAATGAGATCAACACTTGTTCATGTTGGCTAATGTGGCACTGACCGTCGAAGGAGATAAAGATTGATACTTGTCATGTGGGCCCATATTTTTTTTACATTTGGTGTCGATAGAACACAAAAAACAAACATGACTATATGCTTTTAGGTCTTCACCCTCCCCAATTTGTTGGCCAACTCAGCAGGTTTTGCCTTAAGATGCCACCTCTTTCTGTAAGCTGCAATTGCTGTGGTTTTGGAATGCTGGTTCTCTTTCCTGCAGAACGGGCATTTATAGCGACCGTTACGCCGGTACACAATCTTTGCAGCCATGAGCCACTTGAAGATTTTCTTTCTGAAAGCTTCCCTCAGCTGTAGGTAGTTCTCCCATTCTTCCAAATCTGCAATCTGGTATTAGAAGAAAAACAATCTCATGCCAGCGAATTGTACATTATATCAAAGGCAGGCATAAATGGATTGTTTTTTCTTTGTATTGGTTTCCTAAAACTTTGGTTATATGAAAGACAGGCATAAAATGGAATACAAATGATCCATTCATCTAAATTTGCAAACCCTAGGACTGATAACCGTACGATTAATAAAAAAAGGCGAACAGTACGATTGTCTATACGAATAGCGAGGAATAACAAGAGAGCAATTTCTGGGGTTAACCTCGAGAAGGCAAATTCTAGGGTTAATATCTGCAGACACTAACCGATTCGTCGTCGTTGGTGCTGTGTTGGACCAGCTGCGGCTGCGAATCGGCGGCGACGACGTCCTTGTCGACCAGTTCCTTCATGGGGTCCACATCCGCCGCACGGAGCGCACCAGCCACGCCCCCTCCCCCGGCAGGTAGGATCATCCTCGCCGGCAAGAATGTGGGCTTTTTGGCGGCGGCGAGTAGTGGGCGGCGACGAAGACGTGGGTGGATAGGCAGAGGCGATCGAACGCTGGAGGCGGGAGCGAGATTTGGGGAGTGAAAATTCAATTTGTTTGGGAGAGAGAGGTCAAGGCCGCGCACAATTCGTCACTTTTGAAATTTAGGTAGAAACATGCACGTATACGGCATCGTGCACATCCAGAGATTTGCCCGAACCAACCAATCAACCAACCAAGCAAAAGAAAAAGTGCACAATGTCGGTCCACAAACGTGGCAACATAAACCGAACACCAAAATAGTGTGTTAAAAAACAGCAAAATAGGAGGGACATTTTTTTTGTTTTGCGCAGTACTACTAAATACTAGAAGGGAGAACTACTGAAAAAAATACTACTAGAAGGGACAGTTGGCACATTTAATTTCACATGGCATCTAGCTTTTTTGTTCATCGCTAGCTATGTTGTACCGATTAGGTAAAATGAATGGATAATTATAAAACCCTAGCTATTGTCAAGGTTTATCGGTGTGTGTCTACGTGGCCAAGTGTGCTTGCACGGTGTGGGTCCAGGTGAGTGTGATGCACGGGACGGGCCTTTGTGGTTAGGGCCCACATGAAGCGGCACCGAATTTTGAGGAAAGTGAAGGAACGAGCCCCACACACCGTCCGCATGCCGGACTTGTTCCCTCCCATTGGCTAGATCCAACATGTGATATGGCCTCGTTTACACTTACCCCGCGTGAGGGTTTATGCATGCCCCTCTCGGTGTTTGACCATACCCTTCATGGGTCATATGATGAGACCACGCCAGGCCCCGTGATGCACCGCCTAGGCACAAACCGGACGCGTTACCTCTCGGTAGCTAGATCCAAACCATGCACCCCCGCTGTTTAGACCCAAGTGGAGTAGCACCTAGACACATGACCCGCGACACTTGTGCCAGCCCCCGAACCATGCATCCCCGCCGTGTAGACTCATATGTGGCCATGTGTGCATGCATGTTGTGGTTCCAGCTGAGTGCGATGCACGGGACGGACCTTGGTTACTAGGTCTAACATCACGCGGCAACGAGATTTGAGGCAAATGAAGGAACGGGCCCCGCACTCCCTTCACAGGACGGACGCATTCCCACTCTGTGGCTTGATCCAGCATGGGATATGGCCCCAGTTGCCCACAGCCTACGTGAGGGCCTACGCATGCCGCTCTCGATGTTTTACCACACCCTCTAGGGGTCGTATGATTACACTTGCGCTAGGTCCCGTGAATTTTCGGCCCCTCGATAATTTGCATGGATTATAACGGCAGCTGATGAGCATCATAGCCTAGAGAACGGCGTCGAGGCCACCCCTCCCTTTGGTAGCATATGGTGCATATATGGACCAAAGAGCTTAACATGGGGCTTTCATCCCAATCCTTGCTATGATTTCATGTGGCCGCCGTAGATCTTGAACTTTCGATGTTACAACCCTAGAAATGCGGTAAATGTCCCGAATATGGGAGGGAGGGGGGGAGGAAAGGCCACGCAATAAACTATCCCCATAATTTTATGTTTGTTTTATCTGGCAAGACAAACAAGTTTTTTAAAATAAGGATTTTAAGCATGTTTTAATAAGGATTTTATAATTTCACATTATAAGGTGCTTATTTTTTCCTAAAACAAAGGTGTTGTAAACGCACAAAGCTCCACATTGAGCCTCTCACCATCACGTTCACGTTGAACTCACCCTAAAATGAAGGAGAGGTAGATCGAATCTCCCCACGGGGGGCAACCTCCACCTAGTAGCTAAATATGGTTAGTTGAGAATTTCTCCCCAAGTCGTTTTTTGAGGCAAAATCACATTCTTTTTTTCCTCCAATATTGTGGCGAAATACATGGAAGAAAAATCGTGGGAGGCACGGTGGAACGAGTGCACCTTTTTTCCCCTCCAAAAGTGCACTAGTTGCCATATTGCATGTGAACGTGTCACCTGTACAAACAATTGAATTGTCGTTTTTATTTTGTTAACAATTCCTAAATATTGAATTTCAGCATGCACCTACCCCATGTCAGTTAGGTCAAATTTGTTTGATCCAAGCTCCGCCAGCGACCGTGCAGATTCTTGTACCATGCACGTGCTGCTCCGGGCCTCTGGCGTCCGGTACCGGACAGGGGAATCTAGATGTGATGCAATACAATTCATGTTGACCCATATCATGCACCCTTAGCCAACCAGGCCGACAACATGCACCGCTAGCCACCTCGATCTAGACCATGCGGTAGTGTCCACGATGGGCAAAGATGCTCAGTTGGACATGTTTGCTGGCACTAGTGCATGATGCCCAATCTCGGTGTGCAAGACGGGTAGCCGTGTGTCGCTTTGACATGCTTGTCTTATGGAGGGAGGGACTCGTTGGAGAACTAACGAACCGAGGTGGGGTCAAGGGTGGATGGATGGTGTGGGTCAACTTGGCTAAAGGGGAACGGTTTGAGGCCATTTGAACAATGTATGCCATGGGTATGGTCATGAGCTACCTCACTTGCCTTACCACGAAATTTTTCATAAGGGGACAGTGTAAACCTAAAAATTTTGAGTTTTTTTGGATATCCTGTTTGTTACATTTATGGCACCGTGTACAACAAATTTGGGGTTATTTTGGAGATGGTCAAAAAAATCACTTCATTACAGACGGACCGTTTGGTCTCACTTAAGCGAGTTTTTCTAACAAGGTGGTTTTTTCGACCACATCCAAATCACCTGAAATTTTGTACACATGATCTTTTCATTAACATAGACAGAATTTGAAAGTTTTCCATTTTTTTAGAATTTTATATAATTTATAGTGGCTCAGTGAAACTCAGGTACATACCTCTGACTTTACCTTAAGGGCACAGTGTAAACTTCATTATTGCTGAATTTTCTTTTATAATCATGTTTATTACATGGATGTGACTGTGTAAAAAAAATTCGGTGATTTGGAAAAGAAAAATCCCACCTTATAACAGGAGATATCAAACCCCACGGCCTGCATACGACTAGAAACCCAACCATATGGGCCAGGATGCAGGCCCGTGGGATGTTGATTTCTCCTGCTAGTAGGCCCCACAGGGCATACACAGAAGTGGATAGGGAACGTGCTGTTTCAGTGAGAGAGGCTCATGCAAGTGGTCTCTCAGCCGCGTATATAAGTAGGTGCGTGCGCGTCTCGCTTGGCGAGGTGGGACTAAACTCCCACCACCCGTCAGTTGCGCCCAGTGCGTCTTAGCGTTGGGCCAAATTTTGTTGGGCTGTCCCAGGCGAACCTCACCCGCGTGCTGGACCACGCGTCCCTGTAGATGGTTGGGCTGGCCCATCATGTATGCATATCCTTTTTCTTTTTTCTTTTTCACATATTCTCTTTCATTTGTTATTATACAGTTGTAAAACAAAAGTTGTTGTAAACGCACAAAACTCCTTCTTCAGCCTCTCACCATCACGTTCACGTTGAACTCACCCTAAAATGAAGGAGAGGTAGATCGAATCTCCCCACGGGGGACAACCTCCACGGAGTAGCTAAATATGGTTACTTTTCAGATTTTCTTCCCAAGTCGTTTTTTGAGGGGAAAATACATTTTTCTTTTTTCCTCCAATATTTGTGGCGAAATACATGGAACAAAAATCGTGCGAGGCACGGGGCTACCTGTTTTCCCCCCTCCGAAAGTGCACTTGTTGCCAAAATGCATGTGAACGTGTCATATTTCACATTATCCTTAAAACATGTTGTACACCTGTACAAACAATTGAATTGTCGTTTTTATTTTGTTATCAATTTCTAAATCTTGAATTTCAGCATGCACCTATCCCATGGCGTCTCATCCAAGCTCCCACATCAACCGCACAGATTCTTCTACCATGCGCGTGTGCTGCTCCGGTGTCGGGTACAAGAGAGGGGAATCTTGATCCGATGCGATGCGATTCATGTCTACCCATAGCATGCACCGCTAGGCAACCGGGCCGACAACATGCACCGCTAGCCGCCTCGATCCAGACCATGGGCAAAGATGCTCAGCTGGACATGTTTGTTGGCACTAGTGCATGATGCGCCAATCTCGATGTGCAAGACGTGTAGCCGTGTGTCGTTTTAACATGCTTGGCATACCGAGGGAAGGGACTCGTCGGAGATCCAACGAACCGAGGTGGGGTCAAGGGTGGATGGATGGTGTGGGTCAACTTGGCTAAAGGTTTACGGTGGGTGTCTACGTGGCCAAGTGTGCATGCATGGTGTGAATCCAGCTGTGTGTGATGCACTGGACGGGCCTTTTTGGATAGGGCCCACATGAAGCGGCACCAAATTTTGAGGAAAATGAAGGAACGGGCCCCGCACTCCGTCCGCATGCCGAACTCGTTCCCTCCATTGGCTAGATCCAGCATGCGATATGGCATCGTTTCCACATAGCCCGCGTTAGGCCTTATGCGTGCCGCTCTCGGTGTTTGACCACACCCTTCATGGGTCATACTATGAGACCACGCCAGGCCCCGTGAACCACCGCCTAGGCACAAACCGGACGCGTTACCCATTGGTAGCTAGATCCAAACCATATGCACCCCCGCCGTCTAGACCCACGTGTGGAGCATCACGTAGACGTTTAGAGACTCATACGTGGACATGCATCCTCTTGGTAGACGTTTAGACTCATGTGTTACCTCTTGGTAGCTAGATCCAAACTGGACTCACACCACTTACGCCAGTCCCCGAACCATGCATCCCCGCCGTTCAGACTCATACGTGGACATGTGTGCATGCATGTTGTGGGTCCAGTTGAGTGCGATGCACGAGACATGCCTTGGTTACTAGGTCTAACATCACGTGGCATCGAGATTTGAGGCAAATGAAGGAACGTGCCCCGCACTCCTTTCACAGGCCGGACACATTCTCTCTCGATGGCTTGATCCGACATGCGATATGGCCCCGTTTGCACACAGCCTATGTGAGGGCCGATGCATGCCGCTCTCGATGTTTTACCACACCCTCTAGGGGTTGTATGATGACACCACGCCAGGTCCCGTGAATTTTTAGCCCCTCACGAATTTGCATTGATTATAACGACAGCAGCCGGGCATCATAGCCCTAGATTGCATGCGTCGAGGCCACGCCTCCCGTTGGTAACATATGGCACATATATGGACCAAAGAGCTTAACATGGGGCACTCATCCCATTCCCTGCTATGATTTCATGTGGCCGCGTAAGATCTTGAACTTTCGAGGTTACAACCATAGAAATGCGGTAAATGGCCCGAATATGCGAGGGATGGAGGGGGGTGGGGGCGAGAAAGGCCACTCAATTACCTACCCACATTATTGAAGTTTGTTTTATCTGGAAAGAAACAATTTTTTATAAATAAGGAATTTTTAGCACTTATTAATAACGATTTTATAATTTGACATTGTAAGGTGCATTTTTTCTCTAAAACAAAGGTGTTGTAAACGCACAAAACTCCTCCTTGAGCCTCTCACCATCACGTTCACGTTGAACTCACCCAAAAAGGATTTCCCTATTTTTTACGATTTTCCTTTGTTTTTGTTTTTTAGACAAAAGGATTTTCCTTTGTGTTTTTATTAGTAACATAGGGTTTTACTTTGTGACAGGTAAGCGGCCTGTGGGCCTGTTTGGTTGTTTCTTTACGAACTGGACCCACGGGCCGTTATTTTCTGTGCTTGACACGGATAGGGTCCGTGTCATCACCCCCATCGCCCACACACCCCCGCCCCCTCATCCCCACCCTCCCCACAAACCACCCCGCCGCGACCCCGCCGCCGCTCTCGACGGTTGGAGCAGAAGAGCGCGGAGTGAGATTGGGAGGCCGCCAGCAAGCACCTAGCGACTACCGGCGACTAGGTGAAGTGAGAAACCCTAACTTGTAATCTTCGACTTCTTTGTTCCTTGTTGTGTTGCCGTTTCGGGAGTTGGATATGGTTTTCAAAGTTGGAGATTAAATAGTTAGGATTTTCAATCGGAGGTTAGATGGAAGGCGATGCAGAGATTGAAGGAAGTTTTCTACATCGGTAGCTTGCTCGGTATTTTTTCCTAGGGTTTCGGTATTCCAGGGTTTTCATAACAATGAGCAAGTGCAGATGCGTGGCACAGTAGCAGCAAATATCAGCAAACAGTTCTTTAAAAACTTAGAAATTTTTTGGCATTGTGCAGTGGCGAATCCAGGAAGAAACCGGAGGGTGGCCCCAAAACTTATAAGCTGGGGTAGTGGATTAAATTCCTTTTTAGGCCGAAATTAGGTTGGGTTTAGTAAGGCAGCCATTAACTTGTAGTCCTAGATTGCAAGTCAACTAAACACTACCTCAGTTGTGCTGCAGAGGAGGAGGGGCCAATGCCGCGCGTCGACGCTCGGGGTGAGCCCATGCTGCCGGTCGAGGATCAAGAGAAGGACATGTCTGAACAAGCTGTGGTGCGGCGGGCACGCGCTGCGTTGCGGGGTTATGAGGAGTGGAGGGCGAGCCACCCGCGCAGTTCAAGTGTATGATTGTTGATTACTGATGCAGTACCTTTGTTGATTATACTGTATGATTGTTGCCTAGTGTGTTTACATGCATAAGCCCATTTCTTAAATTCTCATCCTTTGCTTTTCTTCATTTTATTTTGTTTACACAGGTGGTGTGCATAACCTGTCGACAGGACTGCAACAGGCCCGATGCTGATGGGTTGACATTTACCATCAGGCTAGATGGGGACACTTCAGCTGTGGTATAAATAACCATGTCAATTTTTACTTGTATTGTGTTTGTTCCCCTCTACTTTGAAGATTAACAAAATGTAGGAAATAAATAGCAATTTAATTCTACATCTACAGATCGTGCCATGCTACGCATGGCACCAGTTCAGCGCCATCCCAGACAGTTCATTGCTTTTTCAAGCGAGAGGGAGCCGCACGTATGATTTTGGCGTGTACAAAGGGAATTCAAGGGCGATCATCGGTGGTGAAAACTGGTGCAGGTTTGTTGAAGACTTCGACCTGCGAGAAGGCGACCTTGTCTCCTTCGATTTGACTGAAGACATTCCTATGGTGTACTGCTGCAACCTGCCAAGGACATGCGATCAAAACAAAGAGCATAATCCTCTAGAATCAGCTGTCATAACAAAGGGAATTAATCTGACGAAGCAAGAGGAGCGTAACCTACATGACCTTTTGGCGATGAAGAAAGGTTATATAGGTGTATTCTTTGTCCACCGCTTCACCAAGTCGAACATAGCAGGAAAGACGATGGTATGTTTTTGGTGTACTAGTATTTTTTATTTTGTATGCAATTTTCTTTGTTTTTTCATGGAGAGAAAGATTAATGATATGCTATTGTAGCTGAAACCAGTGAATACACTGATGTGTGTTTTTGCATATCCTTTTGTTTCCCATAACTGAAGATCCTTATGTAATATATGTAGATGTAGCTGAAGATCCTTTTGTTTACTGCTCCTTCACATATTTGATAATTTTTCTTCCTATGATGGTGCATACAGAGATTACCGGCGAAAGTTGTCGACGCCCTGAAGACCCCAGGAGATGGGGAGATACCGGGAGATGGGCTTGCTGGCATTCGGCTGTGCAAGGACAGTTTCATGCCGGTCAAGTACCACAAGTGTGATGATGGCCGCATCATCTTCGGCAAGGGATGGAGTGATTTTGTTGACAGTGAAGAGCTCAAGGTTCATAAAGCCGTTCTTTTCGGTTTCAAGACCACCACCCGTGAAGATCTTCAGATCGAGGTGGTTATGAACATGCTGACCGAGGAGCCACAAAAGTAGCACGACAACGCAAGAGTGTCCTTTACACTAGGTATGGTGCGAAAACTATGTTGATAGCAGTTATGCATCTATGGGGTTACGTCTTCATTCTGTCTTGGGTGATGATGACTATGAGAGGAGGACATGTTGCAGTTAGAGTAAATGCTAGGATTGGGTCCTATTCAGGACTCAAAATAGGGCTTACACAGGTGGTTGCTTTATTGGCTGCTGTTTCCCTGGCTATAATCATGAACGATGGTAATGCAAATGGAATCTTTAAGGGGGTTTTATTAATAATTTAAATCATAGAGTTAAGATGGTAGAACTACCTATGAGTGTTTGCGTTGGACATGCGGGAAGGGCATCATTTGTGTTCTTCACTCTTTGGTAATGCAGGAATAATGTGAGATTACAAAATAAATGGTATAGTGATCTTATGATTCTTGTTTAGCTAATTTGCTTGTTGATCATGGGATGGTCTATATTGCAGATGAAGGTGATAAACAAAGAGGTGTGATGGTCTATATGCGCAGGCTAGAGCATGTAGCAGGTGGATTGTACAGTTCATCGCAAGTGTGGAGTCACAGGGTACTGCGGTGTCGCCTGCGCATCTCTCAGCTATATTTTCTGTCCTTTGCCGTAGTCTTATTTTTGGACCTTGATGTTAAGTCTGGCTGGGTTTGCTACCATGTATGATTTGTGCTGCTAGTTGATTACTTTAGTTTCTAGCTGTAGTTTGTATCAGGGGCTTCAAAGACCATGTGGTTTCTGTTAATGGAAAATCAGGGGGGCGACCCTTCTTTTGATTAAAAAATATGAACTTTCTCTATGCAATTAAAAAATAATTTTCTCTATTCAAACCCAGTTGAGAACAGTATTCATTATAAATCTGAAATAATTTTTTGGTAAAAATGGCTATTGCATTCTGTATCATAGCTAGCGAAACCGAAGCAAAATAAACGTCTTAAGTATAATATCTCTTGAACGCGGATCAAATTAGGCAAGACAGCTAGAATAAAGGATGATTCAACTTGCAGGAAATTTGAACTTACGACTTACTAGCAGTATAATAAAGTTTACAGACTATCAGATAGATAAATAGAAGAAACATTTTAGTTTGATTCATTCTTCCTTCCAGATTTCCTCGACCGCCTAGATGGTTTGGCGAGATGCTGGTGCAGACTCTTGAACCCCTTTTGGAAGTTCACCAGTCGCCTGTATACATCATAGGTGGCATACGCGTCCCTGGAAGCATAATAGATGTTCTTCAAGGGCAAGGGCGCTTCTGCCCATATATGGTGGTCATCTTCTGTGATAGCATCCTTCATCTTGTTGTAGCTGTGGTGGATGATGGAACCAGCATAGTCAGCCAAGCCATACTTCGGCTTAATCGTCACTGGATCAGGCACTCTCCACAAATTCTGGATATCCACAAAGTTTCGTACCACCAGACCAACACGCTTGAGTTTTTTCTCGTCATTGTTGATGTCCACCCCAACAAAGGTGTACTCCTCGTCGAGCAGGAAGGCGGCAAGCAGGTCGCAGTGCTCATCAGCAACGCTTATGTGGTACACGAGGACGTAGATGCCAACGCATAACTGGACCACGGCAGCCTCTGTGTTGGACCACGAGGCCAGGTGAACTCCACATTGAGTGCAACTATCTTTTGGTCGTCATTCTGCAGCCAGTATTTGAATCTGCGAATGCAGTACTCAACACTTCTAGCCTTGTTCGTGTACTTCACAAAAACTTCGGTATTTCCATCTGCCGTGACAGCATAATCTTTCATGAATGCCATGCCGAAAGACTGTAATTGATGAAACCAGTATAAGACATGAATCATGACAATAACATGATAACAATAAGCCGAGATGAAAGATAGTATAGTAATTCTGGCACTATTGAAAGTTTATGTAAACAAGTGCATGAACAAATTAAACTAAACATGTACTCCCTCTATAAAGAAATCACTAAAGTAGTGAGCCAAAAGTTGTTATATTTCCTTGCAGAGGGAGTATATGCGAATTAACAATCAAAATTTACGCTCTTGAAATATTTATCTAAACAACTGCATCAACAATCAAGAATAAACATGTATCTATGAATTGTTCATCGCCCATGCAGATGAATCTGTGTGTACAAACTAAAGAAGCAGGAGAAAAACAATAAATTGACAAGACAACGGACTAGATGTTGCATGCAGATGAATCTGTGTGCAAAATTCTCATAAGGCAACGGACTACATGTTGAAGGCAGTTGAATCTGTGCGCACAAAATAAAGAAGCAGGAGAACAAGAAATTGACAAGAAGAAGGCCATCGTATGTGCTGCTACAGGAGAACTACTAACAAAATTGACAGGAAGGAGAACTCACCGTTCCAGAAGCCAGATTGTTCGGAGAGTGGGCGACGCAGAGGAAGAGGGAATCGAGAGGACGCAGAGGCAGAGGAACCGTTTCTAGAGAGTCGTGGCAGTGAGGATGAAGCGCCCTCGCGCATGCCCGTCCTAAATAATTGGGACGGGGCTTCCCGTGGTCCCCGCCTGTTGGAGTCCTCGCTTTCTTTCTTCATGTTCTCATTTAAAATGGGCTCATCCCATTGTAATAGGCCCGTTTAAGAAAGCACAAGAAGCCCAAACACTTCACGGTTGAGATTAAGTTGATAAAAAAAATCTCAAAAAAAAACTTGCTAAAAAACAACAACCGGAAACGCTCTTTGACGAGCGAGCCTGGCAACGCTTGATCCCAATCTCTCTCTCCCCCCACGATTCTAATCTTTCTGCCCCCTGATTTTCAGGTGGGCCTAAAGAGATCTCCCCTCTAATCTCTATGCCCCCTTGATTTCAACGTGGGCAGGTAAGATATTCTCTGTAAAATCTCTTCAGTTATCTCTCTCCTTCCTAATTTAAAGGGATTCCTGTTTGGACGTGGTTACCTAATAAAGCCTGTCTAGTCGGAAATCGCTCGCCAGAGCGAGCGCGCACGCAATAGCATCGCCCAAAAAAACATTACGTGATCTAAAACTACCTCTTCGTGAGATCCCAAATCCCCTATAAATACTCCACCCCACGCCTCCCACCCCACGCCTCCCATACCTAGCCTTCCATGACTACACCGAATTACCACCCCACGCCGCCCAAAGTAGCTCCCAGGTCGGTGAAACCGACGGAGCCGTCATCTTCGAAGCCTGCGTCGGCGAATCCTGAGATGAATGAGAAGGGCATGTCAGAGAAGCCGACGAAAGAGAAGGGCACGTCGGAGAAGCTGGCGAAGCAAAAGATGAAAGCGAACGGCAATGGAGCCGGTCGCCATCGAGAGAATCCTCCGGTAACGATCGAGATCCTTGTATTCTGCATACTCCCTCCTTCCCAAGTCTGCATGCAATCCCATAATTTTCCCTATTTTACCGAAGGGAGATGGGTGTGTCTAGAAAGAAAAGAAAAAATGACAAAAAAAGGCTTGCACGAATCTTAGCATAAAATCAATGACATAGGACTTAGATGTGCAATAAAATCAGGGTTATCGTCTCTGTTTATATGCCTTAAAATTTGGAAATTGCTAATTTTTTGGCATAGGCTTTCTAAATGAGTTCTTAATCTCCAGTGATTGAAACTGTTGGTGATTCCCCTTAATTTTGCATGGTCTTTACTAATTGATCTTTTTTAATCTGATCGGAACTAAGGAGTATGTGCTCTTGAATGCTTGCAATGGAACTGCTACATTCCTTTTTCGAGATTATCTATAAACTATTGATCTTCTGATCATGTATGCAATTATTTTCGTAAGCGTGACGCCTGAAACTTTAGTAGTGTACATAGACCAAAGTCTGCTCTTTCTACTAAAAATCAATACTATTATCAGTCAATTTGCCGACAGAGATAGCTTGTTTTTCTATGTCTGGTGTTCATTATATGGCCCAGAAGCTCTATGATTTCATGCAGTACTGTAGATCACAATTTTGATATTGGCATAGATTAGTCGGTTCTATGCGTGTTTAAATGAATACCATACAGAATCTAATCACACTATTTGTACATTCAGGGAACTCAGGTTGCTTCTTTGCTGCAATACGAGAAGTTCATAAAAGATTTAAACACACAGCAACTGACGTACATCAAGTTGATTGGACTGGGTGAACTTCTCAAGACTCCTGGCATGAGAATGAGACGTCTACTGTGCCAGGCCATCGCTTATTCATATGATACAGAGCAGGATGCCTTTATAATTAATGGGAGACCATGTAGGATCACACTAAAAGATGTGGAGCATATAACAGGCCTGCCCTGCATGGGGAAGAATCACGTCTCTTCAAATCACAACGATACTTCGGAGTTGTGGAAGGAACTGAAAGACCCCAGTGACACAAAAGTAACTTTGAAAGGATTGCTAGCCAAGATGAAAGGCGACAGCACACCTAATTTTGTCAGGCCATTTGTCTTGTACACCATAGGCAAATATGTATGCCCGACAACACAGCAGTATGTGGACAACAGATACCTTGGGATTGTTAGAAACGTTGAGACAATAAAGAGCACCAATTTTGGACAGCTTACGCTTGACCATCTTATGGCTAGCGTCAGGAAATTTGTAAATGGTGGAGCAAATCTGGAGGGCAACCTACCACTGGTGCAGGTAATACAATCATTATTAACATACCATACATTTAATTTTATGGAAAATTATCTAAGCTGTTTTTGTTGTAATGCAGACGTGGTACTACGAGAAGTGGAGGGTGCACCAATTGGACTCTACCATCTCGTATGCATCAAGGTTAAGGCCGCTGATCCAAAACTGGAGTGACGAGAAGGCACAGAAGGTTGACAACATAATCAACAAAAATTATATAGGGGTTGGAGAGGTAAAGTGTTAGTACTGTGTGCCTGGATTATGTACCATATGTTTTGAATGATACTAACGACACTAACATGCAGTATGTCGATGACCTGCTGCGGCCTTTCAATCCGCCACCAGTTGGGACGCCGGTCAAACCAAAGAATGACGGCCAGGTAAATGATGAACATCACGCACAAATATATATTGTAACTTTGCAAGTACAATCGAAGTCATATGCTCCTAACTGCTTGTAATTTGCAGGATAAGGCACTCATGGGCCGTGTATTGGCTGATTTGAAAGAAGTTGTCTCCATTGTGCGGGAGGCCAGTGCACAACAATTTGATAGGATGTGCACCCTTGAAAAAAAATGGACGAGTGCCTTAGGCGTACCCTTGCGAACGGCAGACGCACGGACGACCTCATCACAGAATTCAATGTAAGTATACCATTGTGAGTTTCTATAAATAATTTTACTGTCAATACTCTCCACACTAACACATTTTTTTAAAGAACCACCGCTATGGAATATTTGATGCTGATCGCCCAGGAGTCGAGGACATACAGCTATCTGACCTGGGAGTACCTGCGGACCCAATGGAGGTCCCAGGAGAGAATACTACTCGCCAGCAAAAACAAAAAGATGACACGGAGGTCATTGCCAAAGGCATTTCTGCTAAGGGAATACAAAAAGATTACATGGATGCCCCCAAGAAGAACGTATCTGAAGATTTGCAGCCTGCTCCTAGTTTGCAATCGCGAAAGCATTCAAAAGCCAAGATTAGCCTTGAAGCTTTCATGGTGATACACATTTTACATCTAACTGATTTTGTTTTAAGTTAACGCAGATTCGTAGCTAACATATGATCTTCCACGTTCAGGATGAAGAAGACAGAGCTGTTGCTGCAGCTTGCAAGGAGAGTCTCAAGAATGTTTCACAGCTTTATAAAGAGGTGGATGCATCGCAGGGTGCTCCGAGTTTGGATTCGCGAAAGCATTCCAAAGCCACCACAAGCCTTGAAGCTTTCCTGGTGATGCACATTTTACAGTTAACTGGTTTTGTTTTTTTATTTCGCGCAGATTGCAAGCTAACAAGTGCTTCATTTCGAATCACAGGATCCTCTGAATTTGAGGCACAATGAGAATGTGCGAAAGACTGAAGAAAGAAGAAATCAAGATGATGAAGATGTCAGTATTGAGGTGGGTGCAGAGGCAGGTACCAAAAGCAACCACCGGTCTGCCAAGGCTAAGGGAATAAGGGAGCCGGAAGAGCCCCATGTCTTCCCAGTTGATGAGGACAACTATGATGATTCTTTAGCAAAGCAGCGACAAGATAGTGGGGTTGATTCCATGCTACCAACTCGTGCGAGCAGCCGGAAAAGAGTGGCATCTTCATTATTGTGCAATGAAGATTTTGTTCTGTATGATAGTGATAAGAAGAGAAAGAAAAACAGGACTCCATCGGAGTCTACCAACGATTCCAAGGACACAAAGAATACAAAGAGGAAAAACCGTGCAAGCAATTTAAAAGATACAGACACAGGTGCTTCGACGCTGGAGACCAACCTTGACAAGTTTCGACAGAGTTATGTGGCCGAAATTATCAACACCTCAGATCTTGATAAACAATTGGTGGTAATTGATGACATTGTTCTGCAACAGAAGCATTTGCAATGCCTCACCATGACAGATGTAGGCGAAGATGACAAATGGTTGGGTGACGAAGTAAGATATTTGCCCAAATTAGTTTATCAATTTTCTTTTGCACAGTACAATTAACTTGAATTTTTTTTGAATGCCACAATTAACTTGAATTTTGTTTTAGTTAGTTGATGCTGTGATTCAGATCATGCGTCATGATCATCCTAATGACATAAGGGATGGGCAGCTGGTTTACATTGAGAGGGTGGCCGGCGTCGCTATGCTCGAAACAGATGTTAAGGTAGAGAACTGCCACGAGGCCGCTTTGGCGGGCAGTCGTGGAACAACAAAAGGAGACAACTACCTCAGACATGATCTGGTACCATCCCACCATGACATAAACACATTTATTTTTCTAATTATTATGCATGTTGATGTAATCATCTTTGCTGTCCAGGTTTTTCTGCCTACGAACATGGCGAACACCCACTGGTTCCTTGTGGTCGTAAACCCCAGAAGGAGGGAGATTCAGTTTCTTGATTCACTTTTCGGCTACCTAGAACGCACACAAGTGGTTCACGTGGTGAGATTTTAAACGTCTTTCCATATAACACAGGATTTAGCATCATACCTAGCCATGAACCGTGAGCAACTTCTCATACCATGGACTTTGGCAGATACATGGGGTGGAAGCACATCTGAGAGCATCGCTGCGAATCAATGGACCACAAAGCCATGCATGACAAGACATTAACGTGACCCAATGGACAGTAAAGCATGTGCCTGTGCCAAGACAAGATGACAAGTCAGTCAACAGTATTAGCTTCTAATTATGTTTTTCATTGTTAATACGTGAAATGCTGCTAACAGAATTAATTGTTGTAGTTCTTCTTGTGCACTCTACATGCTGAAGAACATCGAATTCTTTATGGGAGAAGATCTTAGACTGCATTATGACCAAGTACGCAGAGTAACACCTAAAATTCTCTCAGTTTTGTAAACATATGGAACGATACTAACATATCCTCCCATGCAGGCATACATCGACAATTATAGAAGAGAGCTGCCTGTTGTCCTTCTTAATTCACCCTACAACAAATTGAAGTCCATGAAAAGGCTGAAGACGTACAATGCTAGCCTATCGGATGCAGCTGTGATTGAAGATCATGAAGATGCAAGCATTTAGTCCAAAAATGGTCCATTCTTAGATATGGAGTGTACATTTGGTTATGAAGCGGTAGAGTAGGGTATGGTTTGGTTTTAGTCCCGAAGAAGGTTTCCTAGCCATGTTCTTAGTCCAGTGCGGATTAATCAAGTTGTAATACTTCACAGTACTAGTTTCAAATACTATTCTTGAAATAAAGTTGGTCTGCATGGGAGACGCTGAAACATATATTTGCTTTTGACAAGAATTTGAAGCTTAGGAAGGTTAACTGAATTCTTAAATTTATATTTAAGTTTCGTCGGAGTCTGGACAAGAGTCAGAACAATTACATCGCTAGTTAGAAGTTTCAGAATTTTTTTAACATCGCTAGTTAGAAGTTCCAGAAAAATTTCAGCGAGTGCTGAAATATTTTGGCCGAAATTCAGTGAGGCTGAAATATTTTGGCCGAAAGGCAAATATTGCAGTGTGTGCTGAAATGAATGAAAGTCAGTTATTTCATCGAAATCTCACCGTAGCGAAAACCATGGTGTCGTGCCATCTTGAGCAGCACCAGACATGATTCAGTATTATCAACAAAATTTGGTCTCACATATACGAGGAAAAAAGGTATGAGCACGGATGGGCAATAAAATAGCTTCACAAGAGAGAGGAAAATACTTTGTGTAGGAGATATGCCCTAGAGGCAATAATAAATGTTATTGATTATCTCCTTGTTCATAATTATGTTTATGTTCCATGCTATAACTGCTGTGGTTCCCGAGCCCGTATATCCATAAAGGCTCTGGGGAGAACCCATATGCACGTGTGGAATAATAAACGGTAAAATGTATTCCTAGTCGTGCCTCTAAGACTAGCTCAAGTGTTGCATGATGATTATGTTTTCCCAATCATGGGCATGTCTATGCCAAGCAACTTTGAGGGCACAATGTCAGGAAGGACATTTGTGTTGAATCGACCCGAATTGATGTTATGCTATGAGATTCATTCGTCACAAGTTTATTGGTACATAACACAGAGATGGTTAACGTTTGCATGATTCCTTAGACCATGAGAGTATCGACTTTCTTCATGCTTACTTCATGAACTTTGGGGTTTGTTAAACGTCATCCGTAAATGGGTGGCTATTACGGCGGCTTACGGGTTCATGGAAAAGTGTGTCAAGTAACTTGATAGCTCAAGATTGGGATTTGCTCCTCCGACGATGGAGAGATATCTCTGGGCCCTCTCGGTGTTACGGTATCCATCATCGTCTGGCCAGACACTTTGTGATTTGATCACGGGGATGCCGGAATACGATAACGAGAAAAGAGAACAATACCGGTAACGAGGTAACTAGCATAGTGGACAAGTTGTTGATCCACGGGAATGCCAACATGTCTCACCTCGGTTATTTGTAACATATCGCAAAGCAACAGGAATAGCACACGGCAACTGGAGGTTCACTCGAATATTTATTCGTGTGGGTATAGGGGTCAATATGGGTGTCCACGGCTCCGATGTTGATCATTGATCGGAAGGGGTTCCGGGTCATGTCTATACTTCACCGAACCTATAGGGTCACACGCTTAAGGGTCATCTATCTGCTGAATACTAGACAGGGAGTCTGAGAGAAAATCACCGAAAAAGTTTCGGACACCGAAAAGTTTCGGACAGCGGAATCGTACCGCAGAGAGAGGTCATCGGATAAGTTTCGATGATACCGAAAAGTTGTTTCGGGATACACCATTAAGTCAAATTGGTTTCGGCACATGCCTGATAATTCTTGGAGGATGCCAGAATCATTCTGGAAGCTTTTTGGAATTTTCTGAGATAAAAACCGGAAATGTTCCGGAGCTGCCGGAGCCACTTCAGATGCGTTTCGCTGATGAAAATCACTAAAACCGGAATTGTTTCGGAACGCGTTGAAAATCATTTTAGTGGGTACTGGAAATGTTCTTAGCCCACATAAATATTTTCAGTTCGATCAGACGCTGAAAAATGTCGTCGTGAATAGTGAAAATCAGCTTTATGGTTACTTTATGGAAAGCCACCTTTTGGGGCTTTGCTCCAAAAGATCTTGGGGATGACATGGATGGATAGGAGCCATTTTTTGGGCCCCTCATGGGGGTGTGGCCGGCCACATGGGGTATCCCCCCTTGGGGACCCTCTTGTTCCTTGGTTTCACTCCTAGGTCCTTGTGGAAGGACTTCATTCATGTGCATTTTGGGTTTTTTGTGAAACTACCCTACCCCCTTGGGATTTCCTATAAATAGAGGTGGAGGGGCAGCCCTCCACAATCATCCCTTGCTCTCATACACATGCCATGCATTATCTGGCTTCTTCTCTCCCTCCCACGAAAAGAGTTTCGTAGAGCCGTAAGGCTGTCTGGGTTCCGGCAGGAACTAGTTCTGGACGGCGAAGCCCTGCCGGATAGATGACACCGTATGTGTGCAACTCTGTAGAGAGATCGTAGTTTCGGTCTTAGTTCGTGAGTGCCTCCCGAAGGGCTGTCCGTGTGACCGTCCGAGTTTCGAAGGTCCTCCCGAAGGGCTGTCCGAGTGACCGTTCGAGTTTCGAAGGTCCTCCCGAAGGGCTGTCCGCGACACCGTCCGGGGGGCTGTTCGACCGCCTCCCGGAGGGCTGTCTGAGGAGCAGATGAGGGTATACATCCTCGCGGTTGGGAGGTTGTAAATCCTAGCTGCGGGGATCTGCACCGCCGATCGTCATCGACTCTACTTCCCGCTGCGCTACGAGTCGGTAACGAAAAAGATCAAACCATGTATGCAGTCTCCATAGTGGTCCTGGGCTGGTGCGTAGGTCGGAAAATTTTTGTTTTGTATCGCGTTCCCCTACACTTTGCGTGTGAGCAGTCAATCCTAGTTGACTTTAGAACCATTTTTCATCCTAAAAGAGGTCCAATGATTTACTTATAACCAATAATAAAAGCGGTCTAGTTCTTTTGGCTGATTTTCAAAGAAACGGGAACTATATCTTTTTGACGATCGTGATTCTCAGGAAACCTAAGTGTTGTTACGCAACTTACCTTAGTTTTTTTTACACCATAACTTACCTTTGCTAAACTCTCCACGCCCCCCTAATATTCAACCAGGTGGGTCCCCTCCCTTGATTTCCTCCAACCGAAGAAATCTATACGTGGATATATGTCCGGGTTGTTACGATCCCTTTAAATAGGGATCCTTTGAAACCTCATAGATCATAGATCGTCCTTCTGCGCCGCCCAAAGCAGCAAGACCGAAGGACGGAGCAACCCAGGAATCCAGCAAGACCGAACGACGGAGCCAAACATGAATCCTCAGGTAACTCCCCACGATCTCCTGCTGCAGCCGCTGCTATTTTTCGTGCCACGATCTTAGTCCCATGATCTCTTGCTGCAACCCCACTCGTTGTTTGCATATTCATGTAACTCAGCATGTTTTTAAACAAATTAAGTTGGTGGCGTTAGGGGAGGGCGCTAGGATTTGTTTCCTACCAGATTGGCAGTTCATTGATTAATTCCAGGCTAAATCTTAGGTTCTGGTCTTGTCGATGCCAATTAGGGCAGCGGGCGCTTGCCTTCTTTTTTCCTTCCGCACGAGTTATGGAAGGCATCGATGGCCCATGTTTTAATTCCATAATACTGACCATGATTAGCGCCTAAAGTTGAGGAGACCACGGTTGGATAGTTTTTTATTTTCGAATCTTGATTTTATTTCAGATCAGCGCCTTGCAATGGAGATTACCTTATATGACCGTTCAAATGTAACCAAGCTGAATCAAATGCTAGTATTTGCACATTCATGGAACTCAGCTTGCTTGTAAACAAATTACCTCATGAAGTAGCGTAGAGCACAATTTTTATGTTGGTATATATAAGTTGTATTCGTCTGTATGAGTGTTTAAATTGTATACCATGCTGAATCTAATCACACTTGCACATCCATTGAACCCAGGATGCTTCTTTGCCGCCATATGAGGAGTTCATAAAGGGATTAAACACGCAGCAAAGGATGTACATCCAGTTGATAGGACTGGGTGGACTTCTCAAGACACCTAGCATCAAAATCGGACGTGTACTATGCATGGCCATCGCTAATTCATATGATGCAGAGCAGGATGCCTTTATCATCAACGGGAGACCATGTAGGATTGCACTAGAAGATGTAGCGCATATAACAGGCATGCCCTTCCATGGGAAGAAGCACGTCCCTTCAAATCTTGATGATAATATGGAGTTGTGGAAGAAACTGAAAGACCGTAATGACACCAAAATAACTTTCAAAGGATTGCTAGCCAAGATGAAAGGCGACAGCACACCAAATTTTGTCAGGCCATTTGTCTTGTACACCATAGGCAAATATGTATGCCGAACAAAAGAGGAGTATGTGGATAACAAATATATTGGGATTGTTAGAAACGTTGAGACGATAAAGGGCACAAATCTTGGGCAGCTAACGCTTGACTATCTTATGGATAGCGTGAAGAATTTTGTAAATGGTGAGGCAATTCTGGAGGGGAATCTACCACTGCTGCAGGTAACTCGTAGTAGTACAATTATCACTTACCTAACATACATTACATAATGTACGAGAATATTTGTAAACTGCTTTTGTTGTCATGCAGACATGGTACTACGAGAAGTTCAGAGTGCACCAATTAGACTCTAGCATCTCGTATGAATCAAGGTTAAGGCCGCTGATCCAGAACTGGAGCGAGGAGAAGGCAAAAAAGGTTGACAATATAATCCAGAATAATTATCTGGGAGTTGGAGAGGTAAAATGTCAGCACATTGCCTGGATTATGTAACATGTATATTTTCTAAATCATACTAACGACACTAAACTGCAGTATGTTGAGGACCTGATGAGGCCTTTCATTCCAGCACGAGATGGTACGCTGGCCAAACCGAAGACTGGCGCTCAGGTAAATGAGTTACATCAGGCACCCAATATATATTGTAACATTGCATCTAGTTTGAAGTTATATGATTCTAACTGTTTCAACGTCTCAGATTAAGGTACTCGTCGGACGTGTATTGACTGATTTGCAAGAAGTTGCCTCCCTCGTGCGGGAGGCTGGTGCACAACAAGTTGATAGGATGTGCACCCTTGAAAAGAAAATGGATGAGTGCCTTAGGCGTACCCATACAAATGGCAAGCTCACAGAGGACCTCATCAAAGAATTGAACGTAAGCCTAGAATTATGAGATTAGTATATATAATTGGAAATTTACATGTACAAGGTTTTTTCTAAATTAGTTTACTATGAAAACACCCCAGACTAACATGTATTTTTTAAATACAATACCCGACGGAATATTTCCAGGACTGGAGGACATACATCTTTCTGACCTCGGGGCACCTTCGCACCCAATGGAGGCCTCTGTTGAGAATGTTGAGCAGGCTTCTGACCAGGGGAAACAAAATGATGTCACGGAGGTCGCTGCTAAGCACCATTGTAAGCAGGGAATAAAAAATGATGACATGGAGCCCCCAATGAAGAACCTTGATGAAGAGTTTGACGTACGCATGTTAACTTAATTATGAAACAATCATTGTCGTTTCAGAAATAACATGTGATCTTCCACGTACAGGATGAAGCATTAGAAAGAGCTGAAAGAAAACTCAAACAGGATGTCAGTGGTATTCATAAGCTTTTGAAAGAGGTGGATGATATCCAGGGTGCTCCTAGTTTGGATAAGCAAATGCATTCCAAAGCCACCACAAGCCTTGAAGAATTCCAGGTGATGCACATTTTACCTATAATTGAGCAAGAATCTGCTAAAGGCTAACATGCGGTTTATTTCGTATGACAGATTCCGTTCAACAGATGGAGTAAGCAGCACTCTGTGAAGGCTACGGGATCGCGAGAGCCCGAAGAGCCCCGTGCCTTCGCAGATGATGACAGCCATGATGAATCCTTTCGAAAGCAGCAAGAAGTAAGTGTGGTTGAATCGACGCCACCAAATCATGGGGGCGAAAAGAAAAATGTGGTATTGCAATTATTTAAGACTGTTGAGTATGCTTCGTACGATACTGAGAAGAAAAAAAGGAAAAACAAGACTCCATCAGAGTCTACAAATGATTCCGAGGACACGAACAATAAAAACAGGAAAATCGGCTCTAGCAACTTAAAAAAGAGGTCAGAATTTACTGAAAGCCAGAGGGACCAGCTAGATATGGTTCGACAGGATTTCGCGGCGTCACTGATCAACAGTACGAATCATGAAAAACAAATGGTCTTAGTTGATGACATTGTCGTGCTATCGAAGCATTTACAAAGCCTCACCCAAAAAGATGGATCTGAAGAAGCCGTATGGTTGGGTGACGAAGTAAGATATTTCACAAATTAGTTTATGAAGTTTCATTTTTGTACAATACAATTAACTTGATTATTGTTGTAGGTGGTTGATGCTGCGATACAACTCATGCGTCATGATAACCCAATTGACACAAGGGACGGCCAACTGGTTTACATTGAGAGGGTGGCCGGCGTCGCTAAGCTCGAAAGAGATGGTAGGATAGAGGAGTGCTACGAGGACGCTTTGGCAGGAGTTCCTGGAACAACACAAGGCACCACCTACCTGAAACATGATATGGTATTTTAACCTGACTTTGAACAGATTTTTTATATTACTATACACGTTGATCTAATTATCTGTGCAATCCAGGTTTTCCTACCTGCGAACAGCCAAAACGTCCACTGGTTACTTGTGGTCGTAAACCCCAAAAGGAAGGAGATTCAGGTTCTTGATTCACTTTTCCACTGTATGGTACCCAAAGAAGTACATAACGTGGTGAGAATTTCAACATATTTAATTATAACAAAGGATTTGACATCGTATGTAAGTATTAGTCGTAGGCAACTTCTCATCCCATTGGGCTTGCAGGTACGTGGGATGGAAGCACATCTGAGAGCAGTGAGGCGAGTCAATGGGATAGAAAGCAATGCATGGGAACACATTAACGTGACGCAATGGCCAGTACGAAACATTAATGTGCCAAAATCCGATGAAACGTCAGTCAAAAATATTAGCTTTTGTTTTTGTTTTATATTGTTAATATCTGAATGCTGATCTAACAACATAAAATGTTGCAGTTCTTGTTGTGCACTGTACATGATGAAGAACATCGAATTATTTACGGGACTAAAACTGAGTAAGCAATATGACGAAGTACGTAGAGTAACACCTAAAATTATGTCATTTTCTGAAGGTAAAGGAACGATACTAACATATCCTTGCATGCAGGCCTACATCGAGAAATTCAAAAAAGAGCTACCTGTTGTGCTTGTCGATTCACCCTACAACAAAATGAAATACAGGAATAGGTTCAAGCATGCTAGGCTATTGGATGCAGCTGCGGTTGAAGACGATGAAGATGCAAGCAGTTAGTCCAGCAGTGTGGAGTGCTCACTTGGCCGTAAAGCGATAGAGTAGGGTGTGGTTGGGTTTTAGTCCCGAAGAAGGTTTCCTAGCCGTGTTCTTAGTCCATTGCACATGAGTCAAGTTGTAAAACTTCAATAATATTGGTTACTATATTTGCTTGAAATAAATTTAGTCTCTACGGGATCTCGTAGAAATCTATATTTTCTTTTTACTACCATGTGACAGTAATGGTGCCTGGGGCAACCCTAGAAGAATAATGGATTATGATATGTCTATTATCATACGAGAGAAAAAGGTACGAGCATGAGCATAGCCTCACAACAGAAGTTAAAAAAATAGAGCATAGGATAACAAGAGTAAAGCACGTACCATAGGGGGCCTCTGCAGGTGCTGCAACGCTGAATTGAAGCGATCACCTTCAGGAGCACAGTGGTGTGGCCATGGTACATCCATCCTGCCACAGGGAATCACATAGCATGTTCTGTCATAGCCCTGCAAAACAGAGGAAAAATTACTACTTGTACTAACCTTGTCAAGTGTGTGCATGTAACAAATGTTGGACATAACTAAACACGGAAGAATGAAATGCAACATATGGAAGAATCAAATGCTCATTCCTTTCTCTCTGCTTTTTGCGAGGACCATTACTCTCCCTTTAACAAGGCTAAAACATCATAATAAGAATTAACAGCAATCTTGAAAAGGTGGATATCATGTGAATCTAATTTTTCATATAAAGCACATGCCAAGTCTGTTGATCCCAGTCCAGCAATTGCACAAGAAGAAGCGAGCATCATAAATATTGAGAAACATAAGCTATGAATTGTTTATAGTACATTCTAAAATTAATAGCTTATCATCTCTATTGATGTCCAAATCTCACCTATCAGCCAAATTGAAAGAATACATGTTGAATGCAACGATTGAACGTTCGTAGATCATGCAGTCGAGGCTGGACGAATGGGGCTGGCCGTTGAGGCCGGCGGCCGGCTTCATCTAGTCCCGCAGAACATGATCCATACCCAACCACCTTGCCATCGGACGAGATGCATGGCCAGATCAAAGCTGTAGCCATGGCTGAGAAATGATATGTAGAGGACGCAAACAACCACCCGCATGGAGGACTGGGAGGTAGGATGGCGCCAACTCTTCGCCGGCGGCCGCCGCGGGGAGGGCAGTGGGCCTTCTCTAGTGTTCGTTGAAAAGGTGGTGCGAGATCGCGAGGGAATTGGGGTGGAGGAAGGGAGGGGCCGTGACGCGCGGCTAGATCCTGCCGGCGACGAGGGAGGGAGGGGCTGCGACGCGCGGCTAGATCCTGCCAGCGACGAGGGAGGGAGGGGCCGCGACGCGCGGCTAGATCCTGCCGGCGACGAGGGAGGGAGGGGCCGCGACGAGCGGCTAGATCCTGCCGGCGAGGATTAAAACCCTAGCGGCGGCGAAGAATAAACCCTAGCGAACGGGATAAAAATCGAACCGAAAATAGCCCTGAAATTCGTACCGAGAATACCCTCGAAATATTTGGGAGGGAAAATCAGATCAGTTCGAAATATTTTTTCTCCCGAAAATGCCCCTCGGGGTCTGATATAATACACGTGACATCAGTGTATTGCATCGGATCTGGACCGTCGAATTCGCTCCGACAGACGGTCCATATCGTCCGGATGCACTGTAAAATGACTTTTTTTTCCTCCCTAGAGTCCTTTGACTGCCAGCTCTTGGTATCTTTCCAAATGTCCACCTTGGATCAATCTCCAATTCTCCACAACAAACCATGTTTGAGCAGGTCTCTCCCGAACAAGATTTTAACTACATGTTCCATGTGGATGTATATAGTGCTTTAGAATATTTTACTGCTTGGCTCCGAGAACAAATGCTGTGTTCAGGATTTTTATAAGCACATTTTATGAAACATGCATCGACTGATAGGTGAAACTATTCATATTTATGTGTCAGTGGTTGTCGCCAGTGTTCAGTTTCTTTTATTTCTCTGCAGGAAATTGCATGCGCGCAAATGGTTTAGCGCGAAGGAGGAACTGCAATTCAAGGTGAAGAAATGAAAATAGTTTCACCTATCAGCTAGCTCCACTGCGCCGCTCTCTCGTAACACTGTCCACAGCACGCCCGCGCGCCCAACGACCACCCCAAGACTAACCATTGTGTCAGCTAGCTCCAACTCGCTCTGTAGAGCATCCCTGCACAAGGAATTGAGCCGATACACTGAGAATCATTGACACGGTCGTCATCTTCTCGGGCTCTGGCCACTCACCTTCGCACCCCGATCTCTTCCTCCAGCAATTTCTGCTTCTCCCCAACGGCCACCTCAGCTTCCCGTGGTCCTACCTAAACCGTGTACGTCGTCTGCTAGAAGCTCAACGTCCCTGAATGGCTCTTGCTCTACCAAATTTTCCATTCTGGGAGCAAGGTCATTCAGTTTTCCCGCATCGATGTGTGCACACGCATCTCTACTCGGTGTTTTCTTTATGGGAAAATTTAAGTCCAGAATTTCATGCACACACATCTCGACTGGCTCCCCGTTTCACTTTGGGGCACTTTGGTGATAGGCTGGGATAAATCTCTCTCATCCTTTTTCACCGAGTACTCCCTCCGTTCCTATTTTATCTGCGTATAACTTTTTCTCATTTTTTCTGCATTAGTCTGCGCAATGCTCTTTTCTTCCCTCAGTTCCCAACCATGCCCTCGCTTCTACCGGAGTAAGTGCCGCTTCTGTAGACGTATTTACTGTACGCATGGAAACACTAACCAATCCAACGCGCCATGCAGAGGGCCCATCCTGCTCGCGTGGGAGAGAGAAATAATGACTGAAGCAAGCGGCCAATCTGGTGCATGCAGCAATTGAAAAGACTTCGGCTCTCTCTTTAGAACAGAGGGGTAAAATAGTCTAAATGAAATCCAGCTCGGGGCTCCTTGGTATCCGGGTCAAGACTTATCCACAAACAAAAAAGAAACGGAGGGAGTATCCTTGAGTACTTGGGATTTGAGAATCCAGATTTCTCATCCTTTTAGGCCTATTTGAGGAGCCACACGGCCAAGGGCGTGCCGCCAGGCCGTGTGGGGCCCACCTGCATCGCCTTTCGTCTATTCCACCGCCATAAATTCCTATAAATACTGAAACCCTTCGCCACAATATTAGAATAATTTTTCCATCACCGCGAGTCCCTGTTTCACGAAGATCCAGTCTGAGGCCTATTTCGGTGGGAAACCATTGTCGGAGGCTTCTTCATCAACCTTGTTGCTCCATGACCATGTGTGAGTAGTTCCTTTAGGACCTTAGGGCCCATGTAGTAGCAATACCATGTTCCCGTGAGTTGCCTCAAATGATCGGGATCAATTCGATGTAATCGATGGTGTGTTTGTTGGGATATGATGAATTGTCATTTTATGATCAGATCGTTCATTGAATATAATTGAAATTTTATGGTTTTCCTGTTGCATAATTAAATAGCTTTGCATGCTCTGCGATCTATATATTTTCTCTGGCAAAGTTCGATGAGTTTTTTTTTAGAGGGAGTGATGCTTTGTAGTGTTCAATATTGCGGTGACATGTATTGTATTGGTGCCGCTAAGGATAAAGCAACATATCTCATCATACTGATTGATATTTTACTATCTACATTATGTCATCATGCTTATCGAAGTGCTTTGTTTTCTGTAAACTTAATACTTCGAAATGCATGTTGGATAGCGGTCTTTGAGTGGACCATTAGTAGTAGATGTAGTTGGATTAGTGATCTAACTTATCACGGACGTAGATGTAGTTGAATGATCATAGTCATAAATATAAATATCATAATTTAATCGCTGCCCAACTATAATTTGTTCACCATGCTGCTTGCTTCTTTGAGAGAGATGTCACTAGTGAACCTATGGCCCACTGGGTCTATTTTCCATTACTGAATTCTTCATCACAATTGCCACCTTTATGGTTTAACTTTGCTACCAACTTTCTTTATCACTTGTGTTTAATCTTGTAACTAGCAAGACAAGGAGCTTGACGACACTCTTGCCGTGTTGGGACAAGTGTGTTATGTGTTTTCTGTGCAGATGCCTTTACTTGCTAGGTGACTCCTACTGAATTGATAACCTTGGTTATCTAACTAAGGGAAATACATTTGGGGGAATCCCAACCACTCCTGCCGAAGCAAGCAATGATGTACCATACATCTGGTGGCACAATGTACACTTGTTATGGTTTATTTAGCCTATGTGAGGTATTTTGTGAAGAAAACAAACAAGGATAAAAAGCATGTGCATTGGGGGGGGGGGGGGGGTGCCATATGAGTATTGGATGGAAGTGGAAAACACATATGAGTGGGAGTGGAATATGTTCGAAATCGTGATCATGAGCTTATCTTTTTGCGAGACCCATCGATCCCCTCTTAATAGTGAGGAATCACTATACTCAAGAACAAACTGTAAAAGGCCAGGCCTACATATCTCTTGATTCTCCATTCTTGAGTCATATACATTTGAGCGGGTCCATTATACACACACAAAGATTTCACAGGTATTAATAACGTGTGATACACTTAGCAGACGTGATTAGCCCATATATGAATATTGAATCAACATCAAAATATACTTAAGGGCAATGATTGCCCTTTCAACTCCGGCAGCTCGACGCCGCCCCAGCAAAAACCTGCTTGTGCGCCACATCATCACCATTCCCTGGTGCAACAAGCCAACACCCGATGATACAAGCCGTGCACGTCTAGACCTACAGACCACACACACCAATGCAGTGAGGGAGAAAACCAATAGTTACGAGTGAGACTGACACTGTTGTGAGCCGACGGTCGGTGATGCTAAATGGGGGATTGGTAAGCAGTGAAATGTCGCGACGGACGCTGCTTCGAGGTTGCCAGCATCCTCTGACGCGGTCGACTATGTTGCAAAGTCATCGGCGGCCCGGGATGATGCTGCTACGACAACCGATCAATGCTGCAAGTGCGGGCTGGCGGTGTTGCTACGGCGATCGACGGTACTGTGAGCGGCCGGCGGTGTCGAAAGGGGTCTTGCGGCTTGCTATTTTCCTTCCCCGGTGCAGGGCGTGCACACGTAGTTGATACAAGAAAGATGGTACTCCCTCTGTTCACTTTTCACTACTCTACGAGAGGCTAGATCAAACATCATTGAAAGGCACAGTTCGTACGTTGTTCGTTCGTTTGCCAACCCATCGAAACACATCGCCCGCTGTCCCACCGACTTTTTTGCAAGCCGATGCCATCGTCGTTCCCCACCCTCCACCTCCAGCTCCGTTCTCTATCGCCGTCCTGCCTGTGCCGTTGTCCCATTGTCGTGGCGCGATCGTGCGTGCAGTGCCAGCAGCGAGACCAACGTCACATCCCCATCACTGGATCCACTGATGATGGGAAGGACGAAGGCATATTTTGGATGAAAGCTTGCTTGGGAAGCTAATGGTTGGAATCCTTGGATGAAACGGAACAGGGGGCTCGGTCTATTTGTTAGTTCCAAGTGGCTGTTCTTTTACACGAAAAAGATCATTCTTCAGTCTCATTGGGGCTTTATATGGCAGATGACACCAAAAGAGAAGTCTGGGGAGTTGCTTGATCCTATGGCATGTGAAAATCAGAATGGATTGACGCACGATCGATCCAATCAACAATTGAACATGCTGCAAGTTGGGTAGAGCAATTGAAAAGGCAGGTTCGGTTCAGAGGTCCATTTGTTCAGCGGTGACACACAGGTTAGATTACAAATACAATACGTACCGAGCTTACCAGCAGCTCCACGCCCGACCCCACCAAACTGCCAGACCCACAAGCCTACAGCGATGATTGTCCCTCAGGTTCCCGTCTCCCCGGGCGAATCCTTGGTCGATACCTTGTTTTCAGTTTCTCTAGAGTCCAGTCAGTTGCTAGCCGGTGGCAGGCACAACATCATCTTTGCATCAAATGCCCATCATCGCACCTTGTTTTATGTTTCTTTAGAATCGACGGCCGGTGGCACGGCATCCATCTTCATATTGCGCCAGATGTGTGGCAAGCAGTTTGCTTTACCTGTTTGTTGATTTGTACTCAGGCAGATCTTTATGCACTTTCTCAGGTTCTGACGGTGATCGCCCTGATCGAGCTTCCTACCTTCCGGTCCAGTCGATCAGGAGGCCATGGAATATCACGACAGATTCAGTCGACGACCAATGTAGTCAGACGGAAAGCTTGGCATCTGCACATGGAACCTAAGCACTCAGTATTAGAATCACTGCCAGTTGACAAGGACATTGATGTGGTCAAGATTAGTACAGGTACATACTTCATTTTTTTGATGCTTTTCAACAGATACAACTGAAAGTATTAGTGCTGGAAAAGTTGAGCATCAGTATAAAGCTTCAAACTGTGATGGTCCTCTGTCAGAAATTTTCCGATATGTTAACATTGTGTCATTTCGATTTCAGGTTTTGGATTGGATAGGGAGCCTCTTTCGGAGAGAACTACATCATAATGCATCCTACATAGCTGCCTGGATGAATTATGGTACAACTTCAGGCTTCTTTTCACCTGCTTGTGTCTGTCTTCTACATGAACTGGTTAGACAGTCGGATAGATGGCATTAATTTTTACATATTTATTCCTCGTGTACTCTTTGATCATATTGTTCTTTGCTATCAGTGGTTGATTTTGTTTGTGCTATCAGCTTAGTTAATCATATTTGTGCTATTAGCTTGATTATTCGTTCTTTGTGCTATCAGCTTAGTTAATCATATTTGTGCTATTAGCTTGATTATTCGTTCTTTGTGCTATCAGCTTGGGCTAATTCACCTAGACAGTTTTACATGTCCATCTTAGAAAAATTCAATTCACATATAGGACTACGCTGGCAGTTTTGAAACCTTAATGTAGCTAAAAGCATTTTGGCAGAAGAAGTGATGTGCTAGCAGTGGACTTTATATGATCGGCTATTCTTTGTAGAGGGGGTCCAAGCAGTTCACTTTGTAGTCCCATTTTTCTTTTTGGGATACGTGAACCATGGTTTTCAATTTCAGTGAGATTCCGATGAAATTCACTGAATTTCAGTAGGCACTGAAATATTACGTTTCAGCCAAAATATTTCAGCAATTTCAGTACAACACAGGAATTCAAATATTTTTCAAAATATATTTTTAAATTTTTAAATTTTTAATTGAATTCAAGTAAATATTTCAGTCATTTGGCTGAAATGGAAACTGAAATCACTGAATTTCAGTGATTTCGGTTGGCGCTGAAATTTTTCTGAAACTGAAATTGAAAACCATGACGCGAACTTCCTAATCAAATGTGATGGGTTTATATACTTGCAAAGATTTGATTTCTACATGTGTAGCTATGCTGGCATTCAGGTTGGCTGTACCTATCTAACTGTTGATTCCATTTTTCTTACTATAGATTATGTATATTCAGTCCGATTGTTGATTCAGAAGTCATCTAGGGAACAAGATGCCCCACTCGTTATCAGTGTGGGTTAACAGCAAATTTGCCACTGATGGTGCTAATAAAGCTTTATTTCAAAGATATGTTATTTAGGTAACTTTCAGCCGTTGTAATCCACGGTTCTTTGTTGTAAGCCTTGATACTTGCTTATACCAGGGAAGATAAGGTCTCCACTGCAAGCCATTAACCATGTTTCGCTACGCGGCTACGCATAATCAGTATCCAGTTCAGGACAACTCTTTTTTTTTTCAGGACAACTCGTCTGTTCATATGGTTAATCTCTAATATATAACTCACTGCTCACATTTTGTCTGCTCTGAATGAAATTCTTTGCTCTTGGTCTATGAAGAATTGCATGGAGGAGGCTACTAGAGCTGACCATTGGCTAGTAAATCCATCAAGGAGGAGCGAGGTTCTCCTCGAGGGATGACATCGGCTGTGAGGCTCTCCTCCGTTAGGCCATGGGAACCGATATCCATTTAATTTTCCTTCGTAATATTATAAAAAATGTTAGAAAATATACAACTTTTACAGTAGTTGGCATTTTTTGGAGCCGTTCGTTTGTCTCGATCTAACGGCGCATACATACCTAGTACTCGAAAGTACGCGGATGAAAGTACTCGAAAGTACTCGAAAGTACTATTAGTCTAGGGGCATTTTAGTCCTAGGAAATATATGACAAGGTGGGGCCCTCTCGTCCAATGCAAAACCGCCGCCCCTCTCCTCCAATGCAAAACCGCCACCCCTCTCGTCCAATGCAAAGCCGCCGCCGTGCTCCTTCCCCTCTTCCATCATCATTGCAACCGCGGCCATCTCCTAGCCTTCTCCTACTTCTCGCGGCCGCAACTTTGCTCTTCTCATCTTCCACATCCACCCCCTCTTCCATCCACGCAAGATCCTCGATGGAGCAGCAGATCGAGCACATCGGCGGCGGCGAGAACGCCGACTTCGTGGAGATCGCCGACGGCGACCAGGTCAAGATGACCAGGTTGACGGAGATCCGTTCTTGGTTTCACAACATATTGCAGATGTACTGGACGGCAATGGCCACTTTGAAGCAAATGACGAGGAGGGAGAGGGCAAAGCTTTCCCCCCCCCCCACCCGCACAACCGATGCACAAGGTCGAGATCCTCCTCTGGGCGATGGAGCAAGCCGATTCGCCCAGCCCATGGACCAGGCGTAGGTGGTGGGCGTTCAGATCCAGGGTAGAGCATCCACTGGATCAGGAACCCACGGTGCACGAGGTGCCGTTGCAGATTGTGGAGCCTCCAACCGAGTCGGAGATGACTCCGAAGCGCAAGAGGAGGAGGACAGTGGTCGCGACATCGCTTCCCCGCCGTTCTCCACGCTTCCCTCGCCGCTATCCTCGTCTGAACGGCGGCTGTAGCTATGTTTAGGGTAAGATTGCTGAATTTCATTCATCATTACTTGCCACTTGCTTAATTTGATTCTTTGCAATATGTTCTTGCTACCTGTGTATTTGAATCTGTAGCCTCTGGATGGCAGCTTAGTTTGATCGACGAGGCTGTAATGAGTCTAGGCATATAGCATTGCTATGTTTACTTGCTATGTTTTGATGTGAATGAGTGGTATCCATGATAGGAAATTTTGTGTGTCACCTCAAGAGTTGTGTTCAAATTACGTGATGCAATCTGTGTAAATTGTTTGGCTGCAAGAAGTGCCTTCAAAAAAGTTCAGTACACAGTTTAGAGTGATAGACTCTGGGTTGACACTGAAATATTTCAATACTGCAAGTTTAGTAGATAGTTGTAGGCATTGAAATATTTCAGTAGTGACAGGTTCACACTGAAATATTTGAGTAGTGCAATTGCAGTACACACGGGTACACACTGAAAAATTTCAGTAGTGCAATGCAATTTCAGTACACACGGGTAGACACAGAATATTTCAGTACTGCAGTTTCAGTACACGCACGCAACCCCAGAAATATTTCGGTGTAGCAGTTTCAGTACACGCGCGTAGCCACTGAAATATTTCGGTGGTGATGTATCAGTACAAGCACGTAGCCTCTGAAATATTTCGATGGTGCACTTTCAGTACACGCACGTACCAACTGAAATATTTCAGTGGTTCACTTTCAGTACACGCACGTACGAAATGAAATATTTCAGTGGTGCTGTTTCAGTACACGCATGTAGCAACTGAAATATTTCAGTGGTGCTGTTTCAGTACACACATGTAGCCACTGAAATATTTCAGTAATGCACTTTCAGTACAGAGATGTAGACACTAAAATATTTCAGTAGTGCCATGTCGGTGATCTTGCATCTAAATATTTAGGGCTTCCTAATGATTCAGCAAAAAAATAGACATAAGCAGTGAAATAATTTTTGTAGGGAAGTTGGCTTACTCATGTTGCCGTGCTGTACAACCTTTTGCTTTACTTCCTGTAAGTGCTTCTTGCATGTGCTATGGCCTACATGTTGTTTACTCTCATCACAGCAGTGATTTTGCATCTTGCAAAGGTCCTATTAATTCAACGTTGACTTCTATGAACTTTGTATTCAAATTCGTATCCTCCTACAGTTGTTGTGACAGATTTCCTTGGCATCTTCAAATTACCATACTGTCATTTTTTCAATACCAACTGTATTCAATCTGAAACTTTCAGTTACTTATATGCTACAGGTGGAATCATGGATAGGTTGCTGAAGATGTTGCGCCTCACAATAAAAGTCCCTTCCTCAACCTCAACATCACAAGCTTTTTTGCATTTCTAGTTGTCTCACTATTTCATGTGATGTATTTGAATACCAGAAGTTGTTATGCATTACAAGTTCAATCTGATAATCGTAGTACCTGCAGTCTATGTGTTATCTGTTTTGTATGTCTGGGATCAAAATCTAATACGGTTCTGATTCCTGTTTTCATGGCCTTGATGCTAAGTTAAGTACATGCTGGTCAGAGTGATCGGAGGGAAGGGTGGCGCTGGTGGGAAATATTTTAGGGTTTTATCATCGTGATAACCCTAGAAAATTAATAAAAACATCGAAAATCAATGGAACTAGTCATGGATGCTTCTCATGTTGGTACAAGGGTGAAGAAAGAATATAGGTCCATTTGAAGCAAGTCGAGAAAAACCCGTCCTTCCACACGGACCCTTACCTCCTACCGGAACGGCCGCCGGTGAAGGATCGACAACGTGCGCTTCTCGCGTCACCTCCGAGAAGTATTCTAAGCATTTAATTGTATTAGAAAATCCATACAAATGCCGACAACCTTACCAAACTAGTCATGCTTCCTTCTCATGTTGATACAAAGAAGAGGAAATTTTTTGGGTCCATTTACATCATGTCCGGCAAGTATTTTAAGCAGTATAAATTCAAAAAAATATAAAACCCCGGAAACCTAGCTTTGTTTGTGCAAGAGATCATGTGTGCCAAATTTTGGGTGATTTGGAGGTGGTCGAAAAAAATCACCGCATTCCGGAGGGACCATTTGGTCTAACTTAAGCCATTTTTTGAACAAAGGTGCTTTTTTCCACCACCTCCAAATCACCCAATTTCTCTATGACACGGTGACCCACATGTGCCAAACATGTCCATGAAAGAAAATTTGGAAAAAATATATTTTACAATGCCCCCTTGAGGTATAGACCGATGTTTTGATCAGTCAGTCTAGAGGGCAGTATAAATTCAAAAAAAAAAAACCTTGGAAACCTAGCTTTTTTGTGCAAGAGATCATGTGTGCCAAAATTGAGGTGATTTGGAGATGGTCGAAAAAATCACCGCATTCCGGAGGGACCGTTTGGTCTAACTTAAGCCATTTTTTGAACAAAGGTGATTTTTCCACCACCTCCAAATCACCCAATTTCTCTATGACACGGTGACCCACATGTCCATGAAAGAAAATTTGGAAAAAAATATATTTTACAATGCCCCCTTGAGGTATAGACCGATGTTTTGATCAGTCAGTCTAGAGGGCAGTATAAATTCAAAAAAATATAAAACCTTGGAAACCTAGCTTTGTTTGTGCAAGAGATCATGTGTGCCAAAATTGAGGTGATTTTGAGGTGGTCGAAAAAATCACCGCATTCCGGAGGGACCATTTGGTCTAACTTAAGCCATTTTTTGAACAAAGGTGGTTTTTTTCACCACCTCCAAATCACCCAATTTCTCTATGACACGGTGACCCACATGTGCCAAACATGTCCATGAAAGATAATTTAGAAAAAAGTATTTTACAATGCCCCCTTGAGGTATAGACCGATGTTTTGATCAGTCAGTCTAGAGGGCGGTATAAATTCAAAAAAATTCAAAAAAAATATAAAACCTTGGAAACCTAGCTTTGTTTGTGCAAGGGATCCACATGTAAAAACCCCATACGCAAAAAAGAGGCCCAACCAAAGTGCCCGACGGAGTTTCGAATCTAGGGCATTAGTTTGTGATTGGGAGGGTGTTACCGCTGGGCTGATGATGCATTTTCATACCAATTACGTGCCCTCATATTTATGAAATTCATTTACCATACCTATCATGTGAACCACTGCTGGTGTCCACGTGTCAGCAGTATGAAGGGTAGCGCGGGGCATAGCGCACGCGAGGTGCACGGCGCGGGGCAAACCCCACGCATCCACACTGTGGAAGGCCCTGGTAGGTGAGACAAATCACCCCCCTTGACCCCTCGGTAACTCCAAGAGGCAGCCGCATTCATTTTCTTCCCCAATTCGGGTAGAAAACCCTCGTCCTCTCCCACTCCAGTCATACCACCTCGTCCTCTCCCAAACCCTCCTGGCTTCCTCCGCAATCCACTCCTCCTCCTCGTCTCGTCGACCGCCGATGAAGCGAGGCCGTGAAGATGCGGCCGACGAGCCGGAGGCAACCATCGGTGGAGAGCAGTCTGCTGCCGTGGGTGCCGCCGCGGTTGCAGCGGCTGAGTCCGCCGTAGCGGCGACCGCTGGCGGTGCAGCAACTGTTGTGCCTCCTCCCGCTGCCATCCCAGCCGTCGAGCTACCAGTCGGAGAGCGTGTGCACGAGAAGGTGGGGGAAGATCTGAACGAGGAGACGGCGAGGCTCCATGAGAGAATCGAGGAGGAGTTCTACGAGGGGGGGGGGGCACTGTGGACGAGATAGAGTTCGAGATGGTTGTGGATCCCAGGAAGGGTGGCGACTTCGACGAGGATGTCATCGACGAGCTGTCGGAGGTACTACTCTGGTTTTTTGAGATTTATTTTTCCTTCATGTACTCTGTTTTTTCATGGCATTGGGGTTTTTCTTGTCAAGTACATGAGAATCAAATTCATATGGGCATGCTAGTTGAAAGGATCTAGCATAGATTTTCTTGTATAATGAATGGTGGTTTTTGAATCTGAATCATTTTCTTAAAGTATTGATGAGGTATTGCTACTCATGTACTGGCCCCTCCATAATGTTTGCGTACATGTAGGATTGTAGGGATCTAGCATAGATTTTCTTGTTGGATGGTGATTTTAGAATCTGATTCTTTTTCTGTTCGAATAGACAGAAGAAAAAAAAACCACTAGTATAGCTAAAACTCCATCAAGCAGGCAGATTATGCATTTGCAATATAATGGCAATTTACTGAATTGACACAGAGTTGCCATACTGATCTCTTAAAACACCATCCATGGACTCATGTCCTTCTTAACTATCATATGATGCATCTACATTCAGTTTTAATTGGTAAGAATCCTGTTCTGACCACTTGATTATTTCTTTGACACCTTTTCCTGTTTTGGCAATTGGTCTGCCTTGTTGCATGAGGACAGAACCAATACCTTGACCTGATACATCTGTTTAAAAAGTAAATGGTAGGGTCAAATAAGGCAAAGCCATAACAAGAGCAGTGACCAGACAATTCTTCAATGTTGTGAAGGCCTCAATTTGAGCATCTGACCACTGGAATGAATCTTTTTTTAGACAACATGCCCTAAATACTCAACTTGTATTTGTAAAACTAGAATTCAATTTCTGAATCTATTTTTAGACCACTGGAATGAATCCTTTTTAGCATATATTTGTAAAACTAGAATTCAATTTCTGATTCCAATAAATAGACAAAAAAACACTTTGTTTTGCATGACAACATTTCCTGTTCCAAGTTAAGTTGCTCCAAACTATTTTCCTCACCGGTATCATCAGAGTCACAAGATAAGGGATAAAGATAGTAGCCCATAGCTCCTTTGTAACTACCGACGACTAGACAGTTGGATTTAACCCTAACTAATTGCATATCTGATGATGGGTCGTTGGTCGTGGGTACGATCCGCTCCTTCCCCTCACCTTTTCGTCGGGCGAGTGCTTGGTGGCTCATATCTGATGATGTTCGGGGCAAGGTGGTCGCTGGTGGCTCGGTCAGTTGGGGCTGCCGGTCGGGACAAAGCCGGATCCTTTGGATGATATCAGGGTTGACTGGATGCTGGGTAGCAGTCCTGGAGGAGGAGGGACACGGTGTTCGTGGGCGAAGCACGCGTCTCGGGTGCAGGCTGGTTGCCATGGCCACGTGAGTGGCATGGTCATCAGTGTCTGCCGTAGCATGGCCTTGGTGTTGTTGGTGCTTTAGCGTTTGGCTGTACCTAGTTCGGCAGAGGTATGTGAGTGTCGGTGTGCATAAGTTGCCGGATTTTTGCCAGGACAACAGTTGCTTCGTCCGCGGGTATCGTTACCTCCTTGAAGGTTCCTTCATGGTCGCTCCTTGTCCTTCGTGTTGCTCCGGGAAAACTGGATTCTCGAGATCGGACAGTGGCGACATTCCAGTGGCATATCCTTCTTCCAGGCACCACTTTGGAGTAAATGCTTCGTTGGTGTGCGGTTTCACCTCTTCTCGATTCCTAGCTCATTGTGGAGGTCTTTGTCGACTCCAAGCGATTGGTCCATCTGTAGTGTGCTTGGTGGTCAATTGGTGGGTGTTTTTGTTCCTCGCCATTCTTGTGTGTTTTGTCCCCTGTGTGTGGTTGCGTGTACGTTAGTCGTTGATTTATATATAAAGCAGGATGAGTGTCTTTTTGGGTAAATTCTCTTGTTGGCTCGTAGCAATGCACGGGCACTCTACTAGTATAAGTCGTTTCACACAACTGAAATTAAATTGTTTTGCACGATGTTTGTAATGTCTACAACGCCTTGTAAAAAGTGAACAGAGGGAGTACATTCGACGGCTACACACGAACCACCCAATTTGAGGTGGCCAGTGATAGGCGCCGGCGCACCGGCCCAATTTTTGGCCGGTCGGCTGCCGAGCATACGATACGGACTTTTCCAACCGTACGATACAACTTTTCCTTCGTCTTCAAAAAGTCAACCACGCTGGAAAAAAGGTAGTGACCTAGTTCAGGCACGCTCGCCGGCCGCCGCACTTGTCCTCGGCATCACGTGCTTTCCGTCACCCGTGCCACCGCGTCCGCCCACCCGTGCTCGCCGCTGTTCGTGCCATTGCGCTCGTCTCGGCTACCTCCGCTCGACATGGTTGTAGCTCGAACAGAGACGGGTTCCAGCATGTGGTCACCATGGTTGCAACATCTCGGCCGTCCCCGTCTCCGGCTTGCCGCCGTCATTGGCTTGCACCGCCAGTGCCATGTCCAGCAAAAACAAATCTAAAAAGCAACAAAAACCTCCAATAAACGGTTGAAGCAAAAAGATTAGCTGGTTCCAGCAAAACTTGATGCTATTTCCAGCAAATATCAAAAGCAACAAAAACCTCCGATACTCGGTTGAAGCAAATAGATTTGCCGGTTCCAACAAAACTTAATGATGGTTCCAGCAAAAATCTCAGCAACAAAAACAGATAAGCCAATTGTAGCAAATGAATTAGCCGGTTCCAGCAAAACAATCTCACTGAAAAAAGAGTCCAGTGCCCATAGTAGCAAAAAAAATGACGGTTCCAGCAAAAATAAAGGCTGGTTCCAGCAAAAAATGTGTTGCCTGCCCAGGGCGCGTACGGTTCCAGCAAAAATAAAGGCTGGTTCCAGCAAAAAATGTGTTGCCTGCCCAGGGCGCGTCCGGTTCCAGCATCAAGGGACACTGGTTCCAGCATCAACATGTGCCGGTTGCAGCTCCCTGTAGGCCGGTTCCAGCATCGCTGCGTGAGCAAGAACCAGTCGCCGTCGTCGCGCACAATGGTGACGTAGCGGGTGAGCGAGCTTGCAGCCCAGTCGTCGGGCCCTTTGCTCGCAGCTCCAAGGAGGGGAGCGTGTGTGTGCAGCATGTGCTTGTTCTCAACCTCGTCGATCCATGGCGTACTGCCTAGGATATGAGAGAGAAAAGCAAAAAAATGCAAACAGCTCACCCCCTCTCATGGATATATGGTGGAAAATGTCGCGGGGAACAGATAAGGCAACAAAAACGAACTTGATTTCATGAGGATTGGGTGTGGATTCCTGAAGAGAGAGCACACGAAGAGAGATGAGAGATATTGAGCAAGGAGGGTTGAAGGAGGAGACGCCTCATGTGGTCTCAGAATATCCAAGGGGATAAGATGGAAGCGGTGGAGATAAACTTGGCTTTGTGGGTGGTGGGCCAGGGTTATAGCGACGCGAGGGTAGCTTTGTGGGTGGTGAACCAGGACTGTAGAGCGTGGCGACCGGCCGAACACTCGGCCGGCGCACCGTTCCCAAACATTTACCATTTGAGGTGGAAATCAGTTAGCAGGTGCCTCGGCTTTAACAAAGGAGCATGTGGAAAACCAAGGGGGAAAGATAGAAGCAGCGAAAGCCAACGGTGAAGATGCGGCGAGGGAACGCATCCAACGGTGGAAGTCCCAACAGGATGCAAACCGACTTTATCGTAGAGTTTGTTTGCTTGAGAAAGGAAAAGAAAAAGAAAAGCCGAAGGCCACGGAACACGCGGAAGCGGCTTCGTTTCTTTGCCCCTTCTCCTCTCGCACCCTCCCCAAACCTCGTCGCCGCCGCCGCCGCCGCCCACCCATGGATCCGCCGGTCATCGGCGACCCTGGTTTCCCGAGGTGCCGCCCCTTACCCAACTACCCACCATTCCTCGGCAACAACCCCTACGTCTCCCCCCATCAGCCGCCGCCGCCGCCGCCCCCAGGGTATGTATGGCCACCGCCGCCGCTTCCTTTGTTGTTTCTTCTATTCTATTGATGGATAGATAGATGAGGGCATGGGGGAAATCGAGTTGGTTTGTGTACCGATCGATGATGCTCCTTCCTGCTTCCATCCTTTCCTTTGGGTTAAGGATATACGATCTGGCTGTAGATCAACCGCATTAACATAAAGTAGCTTGCTTGCTAGGAGAAAAATATGATCTGACTGACTGCTGCAACTTGGTCTGTTGGTTCATCCTCGAAATCGACCTGTGTTTTGTTTTTACTGTATATAAGTAGCAGGTGTTCTGCTGTTGCATTAAGATTGGAAGAAAAAGTTGCATAGGGCTCAAACAGAGCAGATGAAAAAGGAAAAATCCGACAGTGTTAACAACACACATGGGCTGTACAAAAAATGATTTTAGACCACTCATGAAAAGCCTCCATCATGAGGAGGCTACAATCTCCACTCACTAATTCCCAAGCAGTAGCAGCTGTTGCACTTTGATTTCTTCAAATCATCTTTGCACTTTTGTTGCCAGAATTGTTGATACTCTTATCTACTCCCTCCGTAAAGAAATATGAGAGCGTTTATATCACTAAAGTAGTAATCTAAAGGCTCTTATATTTCTTTATAGGGTTAGTCATGTCCACTGGTTGGGCATTGTAATGAACTGGACAATCTATGTAGTGTAGTCCGGATTTTTTGTTTTTGTAGGACCGAGTTTCCTGCTTTGGATTTATTAATCAAAAACCGACTGTAGATAAACTGGGCTCCTTGCATCCATCTGAATAGAGTGTAATATTTCAGTCCATAGATTTAATTACAAATTTTCTAACACCAAAAGAATATATGAAAATCTTTCTTGTTCGACATCAACTTGCCATAGCACCATGAAAATCTTTCTCCTAAGATATATGATAAGAGACTGCTTCCGTTTTAGGTATGTGGAGAAGGAGTATATGCCCTGCCCTTCCCAGCCTGCCTGGCGACATTCCCAGTACCCTCAGAGGCCACCCGGGCGCCGTCTTATCCCATCTCTAGGGCTACCTTTCCTGTGCCGGAAACAATATGAGTGGGGTATTGATTTCTACATCAGGATCGACAATGCGGGATACTACCATGCTTATCCTTATGTTGGTGGGCCATTTCAGAACCTACAAGAAACAGAACATGCTATCGAGCGCTATCTTCATGATCGTCGGGATCCAAAAATGTAAGCCCTCCGGTTTTGTTTTGTTCCCTTTTGAACAAAGAGCACATCTCAAACTAATTCACTATACGCATATGTTGTGCTCATGACACTAGAGCTCTTGGTGTCACATTGTATTGTCGAAGCTTCTGTGAAAGTGTCATATACTAATCATATATAATTTGTTTGATGTAAACTAGGTTCTCGATGGATAATATGTCTCGAGTGGACATCGCTGTACGAAACTCCCTTTACTTTCCTGATGGCACAAGGAGGAGACGTTTGAGATCGGAACCGGTTGATGAAATCCGTGATAGCCAGCGCCAGTTGGTTAATGCTTTGATGGACAAGTATAATGAGGACAACAATCTGCTGGGGGTTTGCTCTCTGTCCCTCTCGCTGGTTCTTATTTTCTGTCCTATTATTCATGGGATTGGCTAGGTAGCGGCATCGCACAAATGTAATTGCTTGCCGGATTACATGCTAGCTGCCAGGTTTAAAATATGCTGAGTTACCAGGTTTGGAACACACTTAGTTGCCACAAAAATACAAGTTACTTAGTTGCTAAAAAGGTTAAACATGCCCAGTTTCCAAATTATAGGTACTTGGTTGTAAAAAAATTAATTAAATCTTAATTGCCAATTTTTTGGTACTTGTTGTCTGTCCCAATTATTTGTTGCCAAGTTCGACCTTAGCAATCCTAAATTACAAGCTGTTGGCCATTGAGAAAGAGTCAATGGCACATGATTGTAGTTTATTGTAGCTGCACTGTTGCCATGCGAATCACCGTCTACCACATTTTTGCAGGACATTGCAGCGATTACTGCACCCTAGTCTGTTTTTTTGTGCGTCTGTTAGCCAGTTGTGCCTGAACAAGTCAAAAACTGTTTCGCTGCTCTCTTAGTCATAGGATAGATCGTGTGGGCCCATGCGAGCTGCCGCACCGTAAAGCAGCGGTGCTTGCGTTGTATAGTAGATTTTACTATTATTCATTTATTTATTCATAAAACTAATGCTAATTAAATCCATGCTTATTATGTTAGGATCTTGCATATGAAGTGAACGTTGTAGTGTGGTACCAACCGTTTTGTGAGGGTGATCTCCGTATGTGGTATCATCATATCAATTTCACTGCAAGGACTAAAGCAACAGCTTATTGCGAGTTCTTCTTCGCTGAAGTCATATTTATGCAAGAAAAATCTTTGGAATTGCCAGTCAGCTGTTTATGCAGGCTTAAACCTACTGATAATGGTAATTTACTTTTATCCCAACTTATTTGCGGTTGAAATACATTTTTGTGCGTTGCTAACTTTGACCTATGTGTTAGATAGTTATGTAAATATGTTTCAGATTCTAGTATACATTTTGTTTGCAGTATTATCTTATATATGTTGTTCTAGTATATATATGGTGCTCATCTCGTCTAGAATCGTGAGCTTTGCATTTGTAGTATCTCCAATTGTGCATGATCAAAATGACCATTTGGGCACATTTTTTAATATATATAATTATATTATCATGCGTCTTGTCCCTGGTTTGTTACTTGGCAGTTCATGACAAATTTCGCCTCTTTCTTGTGTTTGTCATAGCTAACTGCTTTGGTTGTATAAACAATGGAAGTGTTGATATGATGCATCCCAGTGATGTTGGTTATGCTGGTGGCCATGCGATGAACACTTACCAGCCATTCAGTGGACCTAGGGTAATGCCAGGAAGCTGTGAAGAGGAAAGCGTACGTATATCATGACGATTTATTTCCTAGCAAGCCAACCTTGAGCATTTTGTTGCTTCATCCGTTGCTAATGACATATCTTTTACAGTACGAAGCTGAGGAGGCCAGGTTGAGAAGTACTTTACAGGTAAAATAAAATGACGTATCTTGTGTGATAATAGTACGTACTACCTTTTAGTTAGTTGCGTGATTATGTATGTGGGTTACTTGATTGATTACTCCTTGCTTGTGCATGTCTGTCGTTCAGTGCCTTGATGATCCAGAGATGATGGAAGGACCACCGAAACCGTCTAAATTCTGGGACAGTCTTGTTAAGGTATACACTGGACCACCGGGATACTCGGACCGAGACCGTGTACCACCAGGATTCCCGGGCAGTGGACACAGTGCACCCCCGGCCCCACCTGCACAATACTTTGGGGTTGGCAGTGGTGCTACGCAATGCTTTGCACCTCCAGGTCTCTCGGGGTTGTCTTCTTCATAAGTCATAGGTTATTGTAGAATCTGGTTAAATTCGAGGCTACTGTGACATGCATTTGAATAGTTCTGTATACTCCTCTTTGAGCAACAAATATCTTCCATCTAGACGGACTCAATTTTGGCTGGCAGCCTGAATATGGTCGTAAGTTTATGAAGCGCTCTTAATATATATCTGCCAAAAGTATTGAATGGCGTGGACGATTTGCCACATATATATTAATATATACGACTACTCTACTCAGGGAGTACGTCTCTGTTTGGAGAAGGAGAGATGTTCTCTTATGCAGGCTGTGACACCACTGGAGGTGCTGGAGAAAATTTTCGCTTTACCTGACAAGGACAAACTGATGAGCATCTTTCTCATTTGGCGGCGGTGGTCTGAAAGAAACAAGATCAGGCATGCTTTTCCGTGAGACAAAATTTCTACCACAGATGGGCTTCATAGACTAGAAGGTTCAGTTCAACTCACGTGAATGTAATGTGCCTGCACATTTGCTACCTAGTCATGGTGCGAGGATAGAACCAGGCAGCCAGCATGTTTGGTTAATGAGTTGCCCTCTGATTGATTGGTCCTGTGGCCGGCGATTTAGCCACGACCACTACTTAATGGAATGCATGGTGTTCCATGTCAAAAAAAAAAACATAGGGACGATTCTCATGTTTCACCTTGAACACCAAGTAAATTGTGCACAAGGAGACATCGCGTGTGGCGGAGTTATCACCATGTTGGCCAACTCCCTTGGCATGAACTTCACTAACATTCTCCCCATTGTTGGTAACACCCTTGTCAATATAAATGTTCGAAACCACATAGTCCATGTGGTAAGTTACCTGAAAAAATATGAGTGTTCGAAAATGCGACTTCGAGGGTGAAGGCATGTGGAGCAACCGCTATGTCACAACTTTCTATGCCTAGAAACTTCAAGAGAAAATAACATTGGTTCCTCTAATCAGTGACAACTCTTTTTTTGTGTGGCGGAACTGCCACACCTCATTGTGATATTATATTCAACCAAAAGCATACAAGTGTTGGAATGTAGAGTTCAAGAGGACATGCAAGTACTACTTTTTAACATTGAATTTCCCCATAATATGATTACTCTCTTATTTTGTCTTTTACGAGATGTTGGTTGTGCAGTGTACTTGATTGTATTGTCATGGTTAGTCTTAGCTGAATGTGACCTTTCCACTATTGAGGGATATAACTCACCGTTCCCGTCGAAAAACGTTAAGACTTATTGTTTACCAAATGTGCTTCATTACATTTGTTCACTAGTCTGGTTATTAAACATGATCACCACAAGACCCACTTGTTTTACCAAAAGAACATTTTGTTCCCTGTTAAGCCACTCGTTTATGTTGATTTCATGGCCTCTAAAGGCATGACAATTGAGTATCCAGTTAAACAAGAAGCATGGGTTCTTTGAATAATAACCAGTTAACGGTAGTTCATTGAATTGGGCAGCTAGAATTTTGATCTAACACTCACTTGTTTGAAATTTCCCTGATTATGTATCTGTGAAATCGAGATCCAATCCCTGGTACCACTTATTACATAATTATGAGTCCGCTAAAAAAGGTGTTCCAATCTAAGGTTCTCCTCAAGTTATTTTCCGGTCCAAATTTCGGGTAACCGACCGGTTAAATATTGCTACCATTCGAAAAAAAAGTTGAATTCAAATAGTTTAAAGAGGTACAAGTGAGATCCAATATGATACTATTGATCGACACAAAGCTAGCCATGGCTTGTTTGATAGATCGTGTGGTACAAAGTTGCGCGTCCGAGAGGGTACGAACCCGTGACTTTGTGGATGAAGCCACACTTCTATGCCTATAAACTAGGGTAGCTACATTGCATTTTCTATCACATAATTTTGCAAATTCAAAATTTGGTCAAATAATTTTGTGAGAAACAACCCAAAATTTCAAAGATTAACCGATTCTTCTAGCCCCTCCCCCGAAATAACTTCTATCGAGAGAAAAAAATAAACCTTGATTCTCCTAAACACTCACACCTCATTGTGAGATTATAATCAACAAAAAATATACTTATTCCTGTACAGAGGGAGTACAAGCGTAGATATGCAGAATCAAAGAGGACACCCAAGTACTGCATTTGTTAGCGATGAATTTCCCTATAATGTGATCGATTACTCTCTAATTTCTCTCCCCTGACGGCTTAGCATGGTTCCGGCCATCCATCTATTTATACCCCGGCCATTGGGATGTACAAGTACACACTCGGTTCGCTTGCTCACTCCGTCTCACAAAGTTAACTACAATAATGGCGACTCGGGCGTTCATCTCGTCTCCCCTCGTCTTCCTCCTCCTTTTCGTGTCCTTCATGGCGTGCGCGGACACGACTATCTTCTTCAAGATTTGATCAAATCATTTTGGGCAAAAACCCTGAAAAATTTCAAGATTTTCTGGAAACCGATTCTTCCAGCATCTCCTGAAAAAATCGGCATGGAGAAAAAAAATCTTGGTTCCTCTAAACAGCCACACCTCTATTTTTTTGGGAACAGTCACACCTCATTGTGATTAGGGATAAAACAGGAGCGGTGAACGGGGGGTGCTACCACATTTGTTTCTATATTATTTTCGGAAGCAAAAACGAATACAGAAACCCTGGAAACGATTACGGAAACATATACTATAGGAAACGAAAACAGAGCAAATATGGTGAGGAGATGGAAATGAAAGCGGGTGTCCACCAGAACTCAAAAACCTCTTGAACGATTGAGAAAAAACACAAGTAAACCAAAAAAATAGAATCAATTGTTGATTAAATCTTATGATTATTCTATTATAGTATATGCATTTGTGCAAAAAAAATCAACTTTGGTAACACAAACACATTTGTGGTAATTAGAAGGACAAGCTCCCTATATAAGCAAGCACAGTGTATCAGATCGCTCTCTTACAAGTAAAACACATGGTAACACCACAAAATAATCCGTGAAGGGGAATTTTCGGCCCGGCCACCATTGCGGTTAGAATCATTCCTAGCTTCCTTGCTTGTTGGTAGAAGTCGGGCAACACATGGGCTGTTCTGCTCATTGTGTAATTGTGTGATGTTTGGTGGCTGAGCTGCAAACTAGGCAGAAGCCATAGTAGAAATGGAAAATTCCATATTCACGGAAATGGAAAGTTTCATTTTCGTGCATGTTTCGCAAGAAAACATTGTTCTGTTTCCACATAAAAATTTCCATTTCTGTTTCTGTTTTGCAAATTTCCATTTCCGTTTCCAAATTCCTCTCCATTTCGATTTTTCACCAGAAAAGCGAAAAGCTTTCACTCTGTTTTCATTCCTAGTTGTGATATTATATTCAACCAAAATCATACAAGTGTTGGTAGTAGAGTTAAAGAGGACAGGCAAGTACTACTTTTTAGCAATAAATTTCCCCATAGTTTTATTACTCTCTTATGTTCTCTTTTACGAGATGTTGGTCGTGCAACATCTAGTTTGTATTGTCACAGTTAGTGTTAGCTGAATGTGACACTTCCACTACTGAGGAATAAAACCCATGATTGTTCCCGTCGAAAAAACGTTAAGAGTTATCTTTTACCAGATGCATTTCATTACATTTGCTTACCACTCTGTTTATTAAATGTGATCACCACAAGACCCACTTTTTTTGTGAGAACACAAGACCCACTTGTTTTATCAAAAAACATTTTGTTTCGTGTTCAGCCACTTGTTTATGCTGATTGCATGGCCTCTAAAGGCATGATAATTGAGTATCAAGTTAAACAAGAAGCATGTGTCCTTTGAATAATAACCAGTTAACGGTTATTCACATAATTGAACAGTTACATTTTTTGATCTAACGCTCACTTTTCTGAAATTTCCCTGATTATGTGCCTATGAAACCGAGATCCCATCCATGGCACCACTTGCTACACAATTACGAGTCCTCTAAAAAAGGTTCTCCTCAAGGTTTTTTATTGTCGAAATTTTTGGTAACTGACCAGTAAAATATTGCTACCATTAGAAAAACTTTGAATTCAAATGTTTAAAACGGTACTAGTGAGATCCATATGATAGTATTGATCGACACAAAGGTAGTCGTGGCTTGTTTGATAGATCATGTGGTACAAAGTTGCACATTTGAGAGGGTTCGAACCGTGACATTAAGGATGAAGCCACACTTTTCTATGCCTATAAACTAGGGTAGCTACATTACATTTTCTAACACATAATTTTTTAATTTAAAATTTGGTCAAATAATTTTGTGAGAAACAACCCCAAAATTTCGAAGATTTTTGGAAGCCGATTCTTCCGGCCCCTCCCCCGAAATAACTGCTATCGAGGAAAAATAAACCTTGATTACTCTCTAATTTTCTGTCCGCCCGGCCATTGGGATGTGCGAATGCACACTCGGCTCGCTTGCTCACCCCGTCTCACAAAGTTAACTACAATAATGGTGACTCGGGCGTTCATCTCGCCTCCCCTCGTCTTCCACCACCTCCTCCTCGTGTCCTTCATGGAGTGCGCTGACGCGACTGTCTTCTTCGTCAAGAACCAGTGCCCCTTCACGGTGTGGGCGGCCGCCACGCCGGTCGGCAACATTCATGAAGTGGGCGGTGGTGCGGAGCTGACGCCCGGCGCGACGTGGGAACTGGAGTTCGTCGAGAACGCCACGGACAGCATAATATGGGCGCGCACGGGCTTTACTTTCAAACCGGGAAGAAGACATTGTTGACGACGCGTCGCGCTGGGTTTCCCAAGCCCGGGGACACATCATGGACGAAGGGATGCATCGGTGTTGCCAGCACCGGGCATGCGTAGACGGACGAAGACGAAGTTGACGAAGCGCCGCACCAGGCTTGCCAGGCCCGGAGACACATGATGGACGAGGGCACGCATCGATGTTGCCAGCACCGGGCATGCGTAGATGAGGGACCTGCACGAGCTGTACTCCATGTCGAGGAGTCAGAGGGGCCAGCAGAGTAGAAGACTCGATGACGGTTGCAGCGTCCATTGGCGCGGGGCTTGATGACCCACAAGTATAGGGGATCTATCGTAGTCCTTTCGATAAGTAAGAGTGTCGAACCCAACGAGGAGCAGAAGGAAATAATAAGCGGTTTTCAGCAAGGTATTCTCTGCAAGTACTGAATTAAGTGGTAACAGATAGTTTTGTGATAGGATAATTTGTAACGAGCAACAAGTAATAAAAGTAAATAAAGTGCAGCAAGGTGGCCCAATCCTTTTTGTAGCAAAGGACAAGCCTGGACAAACTCTTATATAGAGAAAAGCGCTCCCGAGGACACATGGGAATTATCGTCAAGCTAGTTTTCATCAAGTTCATATGATTCGCGTTCGGTACTTTGATAATTTGATATGTGGGTGGACCGGTGCTTGGGTGCTATTCTTACTTGAACAAGCATCCCACTTATGATTAACCTCTATTGCAAGCATTCGCAACTACAACAAAAGTATTAAGGTAAACCTAACCATAGCATGAAACATATGGATCCAAATCAGCCCCTTACGAAGCAACGCATAAACTAGGGTTTAAGCTTCTGTCACTCTAGCAACCCATCATCTACTTATTACTTCCCAATGCCTTCCTCTAGGCCCAAATAATGGTGAAATGTCATGTAGTCGGCGTTCACATAACACCACTAGAGGATAGACAACATACATCTCATCAAAATATCAAACGAATACCAAATTCACATGACTACTAATAGCAAGACTTCTCCCATGTCCTCAGGAACAACGTAACTACTCACAAAGCATATTCATGTTCATAATCAGAGGGGTACTAATATGCATATAGGATTTGAACATATGATCTTCCACCAAATAAACCAACTAGCATCAACTACAAGAAGTAATCAACACTACTAGCAACCTACTAGTACCAATCCCGGACTTACATACAAGAATTGGATACAAGAGATGAACTAGGGTTTTGAGAGGAGATGGTGTTGGTGAAGATGCTGATGGAGATTGCCCTCTCCCGATGAGATGAGCGTTGGTGATGACGATGGCGATGATTTCCCCCTCCCGGAGGGAAGTGTCCCCGGCAGAACAGCTCTGCCGGAGCCCTAAATTGGTTCCACCAAGGTTCCGCCTCGTGGCGACGGAGTCTCGTCCCGAAAGGTTGCTTATGATTTTTCCCTGGACGAAATACTTCATATATCAGAAGATGGCCACCGGAGAGCCAACAGGGGGCCCACGAGGCAGGGGGCGTGCCCTGGGGGGTAGGGCGCGCCCCCACCCTCATGGGCAGGTGGTGCCCCCCCTGACGTATTTCTTCCGCTCAATATTTTTTATTATTTCCAAAAATAATTTTCGTGGAGTTTCAGGACTTTTGGAGTTGTGCAGAATAGGTCTCTAATATTTGCTCCTTTCCAGCCCAGAATTCCAGCTGTCGGCATTCTCCCTCCTTATGTAAACCTTGTAAAATAAGAGAGAATAGGCATAAGTATTGTGAGATAATGTGTAATAACAGCCCATAATGCAATAAATATCGATATAAAAGCATGATGCAAAATGGACGTATCAACTCCCCCAAGCTTAGACCTCGCTTGTCCTCAAGCAGAAGCCGATAACGATAAATATGTCCACATGTTTGGAGGTAGAGGTGTCGATAAAATAAAATACGGACACGAGGGCATCATGATTATTCTCATAACAGCAACATAAATGGATATTGTCATATGATTTCTTATGCTCAAGTAATAATATATTCATAATGCAGAGTATGAATCAGAAACTTTATTGAGAACTAACAAACTATAATCTCAGTCATTGAAGCAATTGCAATTTATCATAACATCGGAAAGAGTCTATGTCAGAGCTGTCTAGGAAGTCCACATACTCAACTATCATTTAGTCTTTCATAATTGCTAACACTCACGCAGTACTTGTGGTTACGGTGTTTTAATCGGACACAGAGAAAGATAGGGGCTTATAGTTTTGCCTCCCAACCTTTTACCTCAAGGGTAATGTCAACAATAATAACTCATGCTACCCTACATCCAATTAGGTATATATATCAGGATCTTTCCAAAACCCTGTGCTTGCCAAAGGATAAAATGTAAAAAGGAAAGGTGAAGACCACCATGACTCTTGCATAAGGTAGAAGATAATAGTAAAAGATAGGCCCTTCGCAGAGGGAAGCAGAGGTTGCCATGCGCTTTTATGGTTGGATGCACAAGATCTTATTGCGAAAGAACGTCACTTTATATTGCCACTTGTGATATGAACCTTTATTATGCAGTCCGTCGCTTTTATTTCTTCCACATCACAAGATCGTATAAAGCTTATTTCCTCCACACCAGTCAATCATACATATTTAGAGAGCAATTTTTATTGCTTGCACCGATGACAACTTACTTGAAGGATCTTACTCAATCCATAGGTAGATATGGTGGACTCTCATGGCAAAACTGGTTTAAGGGTTTTTGGAAGCACAAGTAGTATCTCTACTTGGTGCTAAGAATTTGGCTAGCATGAGGGGGAAAGGCAAGCTCAACATATTGGATGATCCATGACAATATACTTTATCTCAGATATAAGAAAACATAAACCATTACGTTGTCTTCCTTGTCCAACATCAACTCTTTAGCATGTCATATTTTAGTGAGTGCTCCCAATCATAAAAGATGTCCAAGATAGTATATTTATATGTGAAACCTCTCTTTCCTTATTACTTCCTATTAATTGCAATGATGACCAAAGCTATGTTTGTCATCCCTCAACAACTTTTAATCACCATACTCTTTCTATGTGAAGTCATTACTCTCAATAAGATCAATATGATATTTTTATTCCTTTTTATTCTTTTTTCTCTATTCTTTTATTCACTCTAGATCATAGCAAGAAAATCAAGCCCTTGACTCAACACTAATTTTTATTATATATAGCTCACGGACTCGATTACATAGAGAGATCATAAAGCAAAACTCAAAACTAGATCATGCCAAAACTTTATTCTACTAAATCAAGATACTACTAATAGGATCGAACTAGGAAAAACGGTAAGGATCAGAGTGTGATGGTGATACGATACCGGGGCATCTCCCCCAAGCTTGGCAGTTGCCAAGGGGAGTGCCCATACCCATGTGATTATGTCTCCTTTGCTGGTGAAGAAGGTGGAGGTGTTGTTGATGATGCGGGCTTGTCGTCCATCTTCCAAGGCATAGGCTCACCATCATAGAAGGATGATCGAGTCTCTGGAATCCTCAATTCTGCACCCAAACTCATCCTTTTGAATCTATATTCATACTCACAGTTTTGGTTTTGCAGGTCATAGATTTGGGCTTGAAGGTGCTCGATCTTCTCGTGAAGCTTGAAGATGGTCTCCCCGATGTTGTTGGCATCCAGCTTGTGGTTGTTGGTGAATTCCGCGATCATCATGTGGTTGGAGTTGAGTCCACGTTCCACCATCCCCTGGCACTTGAAAACTTGTTGCTCTATTGCTTCGAGCCTCGTCTCCACGCTTCCGGTCCCCTTCGGTCCCTCAACATCGCGGATGTGCAGCAGCCCATCACGCATCTCAATGGTTTGAGGGTGTCGCAGCACTTCCACGAGGTAAGGGTTGATGACCTTCTCGAAGAACTTGTCCTTGGGAGCACTTGGAGACATCATGATAATCTAGATCTGTCAGGAAAACAGCTCGAAACAAGAACAGAGGATATTTGCGTGATACAGGGGTCAAAACCTTCGGGAGATTATATAATGAATTTTTACCGACCAAAATACGTATCGTGCAAGAAAACGGAGTCCGGAGAGCACACGAGGTGCCCACGAGGTAGGGGGCGCGCCCAGTAGGGTAGGGCGCGCCCTCCACCCTCGTGTCCTTCCCGGACTGCTTCTTATTTTTCGATTTTTCTAAATATTCCAAAACGGAGAAATATTGCCTTTAGAACTGTTTTGGAGTCGGTTTACTTACCGTATCACATACCTATTCCTTTTCGGAGTCTGAAACGTTCTGGAAAGTGTCCCTTATGTATTCCTCCGGGGTTACGGTTTCAATAACATTGGTTTCAACATTTATAGGATTACCTGAGATATAATGTTTAATTCTTTGACTGTTCACCACCTTCGGATTTGTGCCTTCGAAGTTGTTGATTTTTATGGCACCGGAACGATAGACCTCCTCGATAACGTAAGGACCTTCCCATTTAGAGAGAAGTTTTCCTGCAAAAAAATCTTAAACGAGAGTTGTATAGCAATACATAATCACCTACATTAAACTCACGCTTTTGTATCCTTTTGTCATGCCATCTTTTAACTTTTTCTTTAAACAACTTGGCATTCTCATAAGCTTGGGTTCTCCATTCATCAAGTGAGCTAATATCAAATAACCTCTTCCAACCGGCAAGTTCTAAATCATAATTGAACTCTTTAATAGCCCAATATGCCTTATGTTCTAGTTCGAGAGGTAAGTGACATGCTTTTCCATAAACCATTTTATACGGAGACATACCCATAGGATTTTTATATGCAGTTCTATAGGCCCATAATGCATCATTGTAACGCCCCGAGACCGACGCTTCAGAAGACTTCTATATTTCGTGTTCGACGTGTGTTTTATTTGTGTGTTGCTTTCATCATCGCATCATTTGCATTGCATCGGCACTTCGTTGCCGTCATGTTTTATAAACTTGCATTCGCTCGTCGTTGACGTTTCTCCCTTTGCCTTCATCACCTTCCCTCGGATCGCCTTGCCTGCGTTGACCGTTTCAGACCTATCAAATTTTTGCTTCCCTCTTGACCGCGATCGTCTAACCCCTCCTTGCGCAGTGCATAGACCTCTCTCGCGCGTCCGGAACTTCCCCGAACCCGATCTGGGTTGTTGTCACCGTTGGATTCGGATCATCCCCAAACATCTACAAAACATCACCGTTTTCTTTGTTGGACTCTCCTAGCTTACTTTTCTTGACCGTCCGATTTAAATCGGAGGGACGAGATAGTCTAACCCTAACCCACCTACTATATATAGTCGGTGCATTTCTAGACCAAACCCTATTTTCTAGGGATCCCCCTGTCCAATCGCCGCTGCTGCTAGTCAACCACCCCTCTTCCCCCTCGGGATCTCCCCTATCCCATCCACCATTCCATCCCCATCCCGCAGCCGCCACTCCTCTCCTCCTCGATCTGCATGCTCGGCCAACCAGAACTCCCCTCGATCCAACTCCACCTCACCTGTTGCCTCCTTGCAGGCTTCCTCGATCCTCTCCCGAGCAGGTGCTCGCCCGGAGCTCCGCGTCCCCGCCAACCTCCACGCCGGCGAGCGAACCAGCAGCCAACCAGATGAGCGCCGACCCCGTTCTTCTTCACCATCCCGTTCTCCTCCCGTTTCCCCCTCTCTCGCATCCCTCCTAATCTCTCTCTTTCTGTCAGCAGGAAGCCATGAGGAGCTGCGCTCGTCCCTTTTCTTATGGAGCCGGCCATCCCAAGGCAAGCTGCTGGCTTGCCTCTGTTCTGCCCCGTCGCCGCTGCCTGCCTCGCCTCCTGCCGAGCGCCTCCCTCACCTGCGGCCTCCTCCCCGACCCCGCGCCAAGTTCGTCTTCGAGCTGCGCCGCCGCCTGGAGCTTCTTCGCCGGAGGCCTTCGCCTCGTCCGGAATCGCCGTGTGTGTCCTCCCCGTCCCTGCCGTTCAGGTCGCCGTGTCTCCTCCTCCCGTCCTTCTCCTGCTCGCCTTCCCTCTGTATCTCATCTCTCTCTCTCTCTCGTTCTCTCTCTGTACCAGGATGCAGCCGCTGCATCGCATCCGCTTCGAGCGCCGGCACGCCCGCGTTGACCTCCGCCTCCGGCCACGCCGCCGGCAAGCCCTGCCTCCGTCGCCTCGCCAAGTTCCGCTGCCGGCGCCTCCTACATCGCTGCCGTCGCGCCAAGCTCCGCCGTCGCCTGCCCGCGTCCCCGTCGCCCGCCTCTGCTTCCTCTGCAACGAGCATGAGCACGTTCCTCAGGCGCCCGCCTCCCCTATTCCTGCTCGCGTGGGCTGCGAGCCTCTCCAAGGCCTAGCCCAGCGCTGCTGCCTCCATCGAGCCCAACTCCAGATCCGGGCCTTGGCCTAGGGTGAGCAGCACCCGCCCCTCTCCTGTGCACCATTGGGCCAGTCAATTTCGGCCCAGTGTTGTTTTTTTTCTCTGTCTGCGATTTTTGCCTATTAATGCTGAGAAAACAGATTTGCAGAAAAACCCTTGAACTTCATGCATATAACAACTTCACAACCGTGCATCGGATTAAAATAATCTAAATATGTAAAATGCTCAGAAATTTGTGTAGTTTAATAATATGCTGCTTGCGACCATGTTTAATATGTTTAAAGTGCTGTTTATTTAATTTGCTCGAATGCCATGTTAAAATGATTTATTCCATAACTAAATAACCGTAGCTCGGAATTTAATAAACTTTATATGTAAATGGGGTAGAAAAATTCCTAGTTTAACATGGTGCACTTCATTTTGCTGTTTAACAACATTAAAATTGTGTTTAGGGCAGAACAGTACCAAATTCAATATATGCATATGAGGATTTTCCGGAATTGTTGTTTGTTGCACTTTGCCATGCCATGCATATTTAAACCGGACATGCATCATACTTGTTTTTGCATCATGCCATGCTTATGTGATGGTTGTTTACTATGTTGTTTGTTTCTTTCCGGTTTGCTTCTCTCGTTACCTTCGGTTTCGTTCCGGAGTTGTGAGGATTCGTTCGACTACGTCCGCTTGTCTTCTTCATGGACTCGTTCTTTTTCCTTGCGGGATTTCAGGCAAGATGACCATACCCTCGAAATCACTTCTATCTTTGCTTGCTAGTTGTTCATTCTATTGCTATGCTGCGCTACCTACCACTTGCTCATCAAGCCTCCCAAATTGCCATGAACCTCTAACCTTTGTCACCCTTCCTAGCAAACCGTTGTTTGGCTATGTTACCGCTTTTGCTCAGCCCCTCTTATAGCGTTGCTAGTTGCAGGTGAAGATGAAGTTTGTTCCATGTTGGAACATGGATATGTTGGGATATCACAATATCTCTTATTTAATTAATGCATCTATATACTTGGTAAAGGGTGGAAGGCTCGGCCTTATGCCTGGTGTTTTGTTCCACTCTTGCCGCCCTAGTTTCCGTCATACCGGTGTTATGTTCCTTGATTTTGCGTTCCTTACGCGGTTGGGTGATTTATGGGACCCCCTTGACAGTTCGCTTTGAATAAAACTCCTCCAGCAAGGCCCAACCTTGGTTTTAGCATTTGCCTACCTAAGCCTTTTTCCCTTGGGTTCTGCAGACTCAAGGGTCATCTTTATTTTAACCCCCGGGCCAGTTCTCCTTCGAGTGCTGGTCCAAACCGAGCGATGTCCGGCGCCCCCTGGGCAACCAGGGTCTATGCCAACCCGACGTCTTGCTCATCCGGTGTGCCCTGAGAACGAGATATGTGCAGCTCCTATCGGGATTTGTCGGCACATCGGGCGGCTTTGCTGGTCTTCTTTTACCATTGTCGAAATGTCTTGTAAACCAGGATTCCGAGACTGATCGGGTCTTCCTGGGAGAAGGTTTATCCTTCGTTGACCGTGAGAGCTTATAATGGGCTAAGTTGGGACACCCCTGCAGGGTATTATCTTTCGAAAGCCGTGCCCGCGGTTATGTGGCAGATAGGAATTTGTTAATATCCGGTTGTAGAGAACTTGACACTTGACTTAATTAAAACGCATCAACCGCGTGTGTAGCCGTGATGGTCTCTTCTCGGCGGAGTCCGGGAAGTGAACACGGTTTCTGGGTTATGTTTGACGTAAGTAGGAGTTCAGGATCACTTATTGATCATTACTAGTTGACGACCGTTCCGTTGCTTCTCTTCTCGCTCTCATTTGCGTATGTTAGCCACCATATAAGCTTAGTGCTTGCTGCAGCTCCACCTCTTTACCCCATCCTTTCCTTTAAGCTTAAATAGTCTTGATCTCGCGGGTGGGAGATTGCTGAGTCCTCGTGACTCACAGATTCTTCCAAAACTGTTGCAGGTGCCGATGATACCAGTGCAGGTGACGCAACCGAGCTCAAGTGGGAGCTCGATGAAGCTCTTGTTCATTGTGTTGTTTCATTTCATGTTGATTAGTAGTGGAGCCCAGTTGGGACGATCGGGGATCTAGCAGTTGGGTTGTCTTCTTTTATTTTGGTTCCGTAGTCGGACCTATGTGTGTATCTTGAATGATGTATGATTTCATTTATGTATTGTGTGAAGTGGCGATTGTAAGCCAACTCTTTATCCCATTCTTGTTCATTACATGGGATTGTGTGAAGATGACCCTTCTTGCGACAAAATCACAATGCGGTTATGCCTCTAAGTCGTGCCTCGACACGTGGGAGATATAGCCGCATCGTGGGCGTTATAAGTTGGTAATCAGAGCCATCCCCGACTTAGGAGCCCCCTGCTTGATCGAATCACTGACGTTGTTGAGTCTAGAAACAAAAATGTTTTGAGTCTTAGGATTATATATATCGGAGAGTAGGATTCTTTTTACTCCTCAGTCCCTTCGTCGCTCTGGTGAGGCCTCCTGACATAGAAGTTTTGACTCTTCTCTCTTCAAATTTCACTAAAAAAAATTTAGGATCACGCGGGTATCTTGGAATCGTTCCGATGGTTTTGTGACGAGAACATTGTTCTTGGTGCCTCCTGACATTTAGGGGTTGTGGCAGTGTCCCGGGGAGTTGACCTCTGAGGTGTTGTCGTCACAATTTTATCGTTGCAGTTCTGGAATACCTGAGTTTCGCTGACATCGAAAATCTCTTTTATGCAGTTGTTGGTAAGATCACCTCGACGCCACCCAGTACTGGGGCGGGAGTTCGGGAGTATTTCCATAACTCGTATAACGGATGCTTTTCGAAGGTTGAGGTAAACGATTTCCGAAGGTTTCTTGGTTATGTGTTGAAGGATGGATACAGCTGGATCTAGGTATTGTTAGTTTGGGTGATATATTTTGTGTCCCCTGTATCCCCAACACCTGATTGCATAACCAGAAAGTTTCGGGAGTTTATAAGTGCGAATTCAAGTAGCTCCTAGGATATCTTTCCGACAGATGCATGATATGAGATTGGGGTTCGACGTCTAGTGGTCCGCCTTTCCACGGTTGGTTTTACAGTGGTCTCGTAGTGTCTTAAAGAGTCCTTGGCTATGCCGACTCGGGGACGCTTCGTATGTCATGTGCACTGCCTTGTACATGATAATGCTGTACGATCGAGCCCGTGTGGGCCCCACCACGAAAACTTCGGACGAAATCTCTATCATATGTTTGTTCCGGCTTATTCTGCAAGCCAATCCTTTGTTTTGTTTTGTTTTGTGGTATTCGAGTTGCTTCGAAGTCAAGTGTTGATTCCATACCTTCCTAAGCGGTGTTCTCATATTTCTATGTGGATGCTAATCCTTCTTCATCTTCAAGGTTGTCTTTTCAATTCTTTCCAATCGGGGTGCTTCTCTTCAAGTGGATCCAATCATTCCAACATTCGTAAGATCAATTCTAAGCTTTTCTCAACGGTGTTCGTTTCATCCGACCCAAGTTGCCTTTGTTTTCCCACCCTCCCACCCTTTTATTCAAGGATTCAGATTTCTTAATCAAGTATCATTTTATTGATGGGAAGCCTCTCCATCCTTTTCCGTCAATGTTCGTATCCGGTGATTCTCAGGAAGATGTTCTTCAAGTTTATCATTCTTCATTCTTTTTCTTCTCCGATGGACTCAAGTCAAGCTTTAAGTGTTGATCGTATTCTTTTCCTCGTTTCAAATGTTTTCTCATGTCGGTGTATCTCTTAATCATTCACCTCTCGCTTTCCATGTGTTCAGGAGTGTTGAAGATATCTCAGAAGATTCGCATTTCCACTCCGCATCAATTCTAAATATTTCGAGGTTGTTACCTCATTCAAGCCATTCAATTCAACCGGTGCAATCTCCATTTCAAGTAATCATTTCAACGGTGTATCTTCTGAGTGGGCCCTAACCCACAGGTATTTTTCCAGGATCTTACCTGACTCTTCTAATTCTTCTCGGAGTTATTCTCAAATTCATTGCAAAGTTTGACGTAAGAATGAATTATCATCAGTCATATGTCTTTCTCCAAGATCTTTCAAATTCTTTTCATTGTTGATTCAACCTTTCTATTCTTCATGGTTCCAGAGTGCCTCAATAATTCATGGTGGTGTTTCTCATCATCATTCTCAACATTTGAAGACCGAAGAAGAGTTTCCCTTAAACCTTGTCCATTCTCTTGAGGATTCATGGTTCTAGCTTATGCCATCCTCTCATAATTGTTTTCGATTGTGAGAATTCTTTTTCTTACCCATCCGGAGCATTTCAGAGTTGTTTTCATTTCTTGATCATCCAAAGGCCATCGTTTCAGAAGATTTCTTCGTTCTAAGTTTTCAGCTTCGTTCTCCAATTATTCTAAATTGACGTCTCTTCGTTCATCTCCATATTCTCCCGGTGCATCGTTCAAGTATCCTCTAGTCAGCTCGTGATCTATTCGTTCTCATGTATCTAATTTCCCTCGAGTATTTTCGCGCGTTCTTTAATTCTTACGGTGTTTCGTCCTCTTTTCTTCAATTGTTTTCAATTCTCGCGGTGGTTCGTTCAAGATTTTCTCTTCCTTCGTTATCATATCAATTCATTCGTTGTTTCCAAATCCTACCGGTGGTTCGATGAAGGACTACCCAAGTTGAGCAATATCTCTCTCTAATCCTTTCTACGAGAATAAGTAGTATGCCAAATCCGTTGCTTGCCATCAATTTAAACTGGTGAACAATATGCATAACGTAATTCTTATTATGGCCTCATCCAAGTGATCTAGTTTCTTTTTTCCGGAGTTGTTCATCATGTCACATTTCTCGGTTCGAGAGGCTTCATCTTTTTCTTTTCCGGAGTTCCAAGTTTTCTCGGTTATATCATTTCAAAGCTTCATCTTATCACTGCAAGGCTTCACCTTGTGTTTTCAACTCCTCTTTCTTTTATCATCCTTTTATTACCGGAGTTCTTCATGGAGGCTCTACATGGTGGTTCGTCAAGGATTCTTTTCATTCTTCAATTGTTCTTCAAGTTTTCTCTCGGAGTTATGATCCGCCAAGCTATACTCTAAAATAAACATGGTGTTCAACACATGTTTTGTCCTGAGGAGTTCAAGTATTCTTCATCTTGCATTTCAAAGTGCAACTCTTTCTCTCTTATCTTTTGAGGTGGTGTTATGTCCTTCTTGACAATTTCCATCCATGTTCCATGTTGCACATGTTGTCAAGAATGAGATATTTTAAATCCACCAATCTCTTCGTTGGAGTTATCTTGTGTCATATTTCACCTAAAGCATTTCCCTAAGGAATGTTGCTATTATGGTGCTTATCAATGATCCAAGTTTTCTCCTATCCTCTTGGTGAAAGAAGTTTTTTCATCTCCTTGTTGATCTCAATCCAATCAACTGTTTTCCGTTAGTGGCGGGTTGGCACCTCATAATTTTGAGATGTGTTCCATAAGCCCTCAACAAGCTTGTTCTTTTTGTTGTTGATTTTCCAACAACTCTGTTATAACCTTCTTGGAAGGGTGCTTTCCAAGCTCATTTGTGGCAGAAGTTGTCATTTTCTTCTCCATTCCTTTATTCCAAGGATCTATCTTCTATTATTTATTTCTTCCGGAGGCATTGTGATGTTGCTCTCTTCACTCATCTTCTCGGTTTGTGAGGACCGTGTTGTTTTCGTGCTTATCCATTTCCAACCGGAGTGTCGTGCCCTCTTTTCAAGTTCTTCCCATTTTGTCAAGTTTTGCCTCCCTTCTCAACCGGAGTGCTGTCTGAAATCTTTCTTACCCCTTGTGCCATTCTTCCATTAGTTCCGGGGGCAGTGTGTTGTTAATTTCATCGAGTATCCTCTCATCTTGTCAAGATCATGTTCAATTCCTTCCATTTACAGTCGGAGTGCTGCCCAAATTATATCATTCTTATTCCTTCTTTATCTTGTTTTAACCGGAGTGTTGTGTCTATCATTCCTCTTCTAATCGGAGTCTCATCCAAGTGCTTTCTTTTTGCCAAGTCCATATTGTACCCCTTCCATTTTCCAACCGGAGCGTTATCGTAATTGATCATTATCGTTCCTTGTACATCTCGTTTCAACCGGAGTGCTCGCATGTACTTCTCGTCCATTGTTCTCGTCATTCATAGCTTTGCAAACTCCAAGGTTCACATGGACTTCCTTGTTTCTCTTTTCTACCGGTGTGCTTTCATATTCCTTTTGATCCGTTAAGCTCTTATTTCCATGTTTTTCAACCTACAAGGTTCTTGTAATGTTCCTTGTTCCTCTTGCTGAACGGAGTGTTTTAAATTTTGTTCACCTCCGTCGTGTCATTTCTTCAAGCTTTGCGACCTCTCAAGGTTCTTTGGTTTCACTCGTTTCTCGAAGAAGCAACTTTGTTTTACCTCTTCCTCTTCCGTTTTTCTCTCTGGTGCCATCCTAGATCTCGGGATGAGATCCTCTCGTAGTGGTGGAGTGTTGTAACGCCCCGAGACCGACGCTTCAGAAGACTTCTATATTTCGTGTTCGGCGTGTGTTTTATTTGTGTGTTGCTTTCATCATCGCATCATTTGCATTGCATCGGCACTTCGTTGCCGTCATGTTTTAAAAACTTGCATTCGCTCGTCGTTGACGTTTCTCCCTTTGCCTTCATCACCTTCCCTCGGATCGCCTTGCCTGCGTTGACCGTTTCAGACCTATCGAATTTTTGCTTCCCTCTTGACTGTGATCGTCTAACCCCTCCTTGCGCAGTGCATAGACCTCTCTCGCGCGTCCGGAACTTCCCCGAACCCGACCTGGGTAGTTGTCACCGTTGGATTCGGATCATCCCCAAACATCTACAAAACATCACCGTTTTCTTTGTTGGACTCTCCTAGCTTACTTTTCTTGACCGTCCGATTTAAATCGGAGGGACGAGATAGTCTAACCCTAACCCACCTACTATATATAGTCGGTGAATTTCTAGACCAAACCCTATTTTCTAGGGATCCCCCTGTCCAATCGCCGCCGCCGCTAGTCAACCACCCCTCTTCCCCCTCGGGATCTCCCCTATCCCATCCACCATTCCATCCCCATCCCGCAGCCGCCACTCCTCTCCTCCTCGATCTGCATGCTCGGCCAACCAGAACTCCCCTCGATCCAAGTCCACCTCACCTGTTGCCTCCTTGCAGGCTTCCTCGACCCTCTCCCGAGCAGGTGCTCGCCCGGAGCCCCGCGTCCCCGCCAACCTCCACGCCGGCGAGCGAACCAGCAGCCAACCAGATGAGCGCCGACCCCGTTCTTCTTCACCGTCCCGTTCTCCTCCCGTTTCCCCCTCTCTCGCATCCCTCCTAATCTCTCTCTTTCTGTCAGCAGGAAGCCATGAGGAGCTACGCTCGTCCCTCTTCTTATGGAGCCGGCCATCCCAAGGCAAGCTGCTAGCTTGCCTCTGCTCTGCCTCGTCGCCGCTGCCTGCCTTGCCTCCTGCCGAGCGCCTCCCTCACCTGCGGCCTCCTCCCCGACCCCGCGCCAAGTTCGTCTTCGAGCTGCGCCGCCGCCTGGAGCTTCTTCGCCGGAGGCCTTCGCCTCGTCCGGAGTCGCCGTGTGTGTCCTCCCCGTCCCTGTCGTCCATGTCGTTCAGGTCGCCGTGTCTCCTCCTCCCGTCCTTCTCCTGCTCACCTTCCCTCTGTATCTCATCTCTCTCTCTCTCTCGTTCTCTCTCTGTACCAGGATGCAGCCGCTGCATCGCCTCCGCTTCGAGCACCCGCACGCCCGCGTTGACCTCCGCATCCGGCCACGCCGCCGGCAAGCCCTGCCTCCGTCGCCTCGCCAAGTTCCGCTGCCGGCGCCTCCTGCATCGCTGCCGTCGCGCCAAGCTCCGCCGTTGCCTGCCCGCGTCCCCGTCGCCCGCCTCTGCTTCCTATGCAACGAGCAGGAGCACGTTCGTCAGGCGCCCGCCTCCCCTGTTCCTGCTCGCGTGGGCTGCGAGCCTCTCCAAGGCCTAGCCCAGCGCTGCTGCCTCCATCCAGCCCAACTCCAGATCCGGGCCTTGGCCCAGGGTGAGCAGCACCCGCCCCTCTCCTGTGCACCATTGGGCCAGTCAGTTTCGGCCCAGTGTTGTTTTTTTTCTCTGTCTGCGATTTTTGCCTATTAATGCTGAGAAAACAGATTTGCAGAAAAACCCTTGAACTTCATGCATATAATAACTTCACAACCGTGCATCGGATTAAAATAATCTAAATATGTAAAATGCTCAGAAATTTGTGTAGTTTAATAATATGTTGCTTGCGTCCATGTTTAATATGTTTAAAGTGCTGTTTATTTAATTTGCTCGAATGGCATGTTAAAATGATTTATTCCATAATTAAATAACCGTAGCTCGGAATTTAATAAACTTTATATGTAAATGGGGTAGAAAAATGCCTATTTTAACATGGTGCACTTCATTTTGCTGTTTAACAACATTAAAATTGTGTTTAGGGCAGAACAGTACCAAATTCAATATATGCATATGAGGATTTTCCGGAATTGTTGTTTGTTGCACTTTGCCATGCCATGCATATTTAAACCAGACATGCATCATACTTGTTTTTGCATCATGCCATGCTTATGTGATGGTTGTTTACTATGTTGTTTGTTTCTTTCCGGGTTACTTCTCTCGTTACCTTCGGTTTCGTTCCGGAGTTGTGAGGATTCGTTCGACTACGTCCGCTTGCCTTCTTCATGGACTCGTTCTTCTTCCTTGCGGGATTTCAGGCAAGATGACCATACCCTCGAAATCACTTCCATCTTTGCTTGCTAGTTGTTCATTCTATTGCTATGCTGCGCTACCTACCACTTGCTTATCAAGCCTCCCAAATTGCCATGAACCTCTAACCTTTGTCACCCTTCCTAGCAAACCGTTGTTTGGCTATGTTACCGCTTTTGCTCAGCCCCTCTTATACCATTGCTAGTTGCAGGTGAAGATGAAGTTTGTTCCATGTTGGAACATGGATACGTTGGGATATCACAATATCTCTTATTTAATTAATGCATCTATATACTTGGTAAAGGGTGGAAGGCTCGGCCTTATGCCTGGTGTTTTGTTCCACTCTTGCCACCCTAGTTTCTGTCATACCGGTGTTATGTTCCTTGATTTTGCGTTCCTTACGCAGTTGGGTGATTTATGGGACCCCCTTGACAGTTCGCTTTGAATAAAACTCCTCCAGCAAGGCCCAACCTTGGTTTTAGCATTTGCCTACCTAAGCCTTTTTCCCTTGGGTTCTGCAGACTCAAGGGTCATCTTTATTTTAACCCCGGGCCAGTTCTCCTTCGAGTGCTGGTCCAAACCGAGCGATGTCCGGCGCCCCCTGGGCAACCAGGGTCTATGCCAACCCGACGTCTTGCTCATCCGGTGTGCCCTGAGAACGAGATATGTGCAGCTCCTATCGGGATTTGTCGGCACATCGGGCGGCTTTGCTGGTCTTCTTTTACCATTGTCGAAATGTCTTGTAAACCAGGATTCCGAGACTGATCGGGTCTTCCTGGGAGAAGGTTTATCCTTCGTTGACTGTGAGAGCTTATAATGGGCTAAGTTGGGACACCCCTGCAGGGTATTATCTTTCGAAAGCCGTGCCCGCGGTTATGTGGCAGATAGGAATTTGTTAATATCCGGTTGTAGAGAACTTGACACTTGACTTAATTAAAACGCATCAACCGCGTGTGTAGCCGTGATTGTCTCTTCTCGGCGGAGTCTGGGAAGTGAACACGGTTTCTGGGTTATGTTTGACGTAAGTAGGAGTTCAGGATCACTTCTTGATCATTACTAGTTGACGACCGTTCCGTTGCTTCTCTTCTCGCTCTCATTTGCGTATGTTAGCCACCATATAAGCTTAGTGCTTGCTGCAGCTCCACCTCTTTACCCCATCCTTTCCTTTAAGCTTAAATAGTCTTGATCTCGCGGGTGTGAGATTCCTGAGTCCTTGTGACTCACAGGTTCTTCCAAAACTGTTGCAGGTGCCGATGATACCAGTGCAGGTGACGCAACCGAGCTCAAGTGGGAGCTCGAGGAAGCTCTTGTTCGTTGTGTTGTTTCGTTTCATGTTGATCAGTAGTGGAGCCCAGTTGGGACGATCGGGGATCTAGCAGTTGGGTTGTCTTCTTTTATTTTGGTTCCGTAGTCGGACCTATGTGTGTATCTTGAATGATGTATGATTTCATTTATGTATTGTGTGAAGTGGCGATTGTAAGCTAACTCTTTATCCCATTCTTGTTCATTACATGGGATTGTGTGAAGATGACCCTTCTTGCGACAAAACCACAATGCGGTTATGCCTCTAAGACATGCCTCGACACGTGGGAGATATAGCCGCATCGTGGGCATTATAATCATCAAGTTTCTTGGACCAATTCTTTCTAGATCTATTGACAGTCTTTTGCAAAATGAATTTGAGCTCTCTATTACTCAATTCTACTTGACCACTAGACTGTGGGTGATAAGGAGATGCAATTCTATGATTAACGTCATACTTAGCAAGCATTTTACGAAAAGCACCATGAATAAAGTGTGAACCACCATCAGTCACTAAATATCTAGGGACTCCAAACCTTGGAAAAATAACTTCTTTAAGCATTTTAATAGAAGTGTTATGATCAGCACTACTAATTGGAATAGCTTCTACCCACTTAGTAACGTAATTAGCAACAACTAAAATATGTGTGTATCCATTAGAGGCAGGAAAAGGTCCCATATAATCAAAGCCCCAAACATCAAAAGGTTCAATAACAAGTGAATAATTCATAGGCATTTCTTGACGTCTACTAATGTTACCAATTCTTTGGCATTCATCACAAGACAGGACAAACTTAGGGGCATCCTTGAAGAGAGTAGGCCAATAAAAACCGGATTGCAATACCTTATGTGCGGTTCTGTCTCCAGCGTGGTGTCCTCCATATGCCTCGGAGTGCACTTGCGTAGGATCTATTCCTGTTCATGCTCAGGTACACAACGTCTAGTAACACCGTCTACTCCTTCTTTATAAAGATGTAGGTCATCCCAAAAGTAATGTCTCAAATCATAGAGAAACTTTTTCTTTTGCTGGTATGTGAAACTAGGTGGTATAAATTTAGCCACAATATAATTAGCATAATCAGCATACCGTGGAGCGGTACGAGAAGTATTTATGACATTTAATTGCTCATCAGGAAAGCTATCATCAATAGGTAGTGGGTCATCAAGAACATTTTCTAACCTAGACAAGTTGTCTGCAACGGGGTTCTCAGCTCCCTTCCTATCAACAATATGCAAATCAAATTCTTGTAGCAAGAGAACCCATCTAATAAGTCTAGGTTTAGCATATTTCTTTTCCATAAGATATTTAATAGCAGCATGATCCGTGTGAATAGTTACTTTAGAATCAACAATATAAGATCTGAACTTATCACAAGCAAATACGACTGCTAAGAATTCCTTTTCAGTCGTAGCATAATTTCTTTGAGCATTGTCTAGAGTTTTACTAGCATATTGAATAACATTTAATTTCTTATCAACTCTTTGCCCTAGAACAGCACCTATAGCATAATCACTAGCATCGCACATAATTTCAAAGGGTAAGTTCCAATCAGGTGGCGGAACAATAGGTGCAGAGATCAATGCTTTCTTAAGTATTTCCAATGCTTCTACACAATCATCATCAAAGACAAATGGTATATCTTTTTGTAATAAATTAGTCAGAGGCCGAGAAATTTTTGAGAAGTCCTTAATGAACCTCCTATAAAATCCGGCGTGACCAAGGAAACTTCTTATACCTTTGATGTCCTTGGGACATGGCATCTTTTCAATAGCATCAACCTTGGCTTTATCAACTTCAATACCTCTTTCAGAAACTTTATGCCCCAAGACAATACCTTCATTAACCATAAATTGGCACTTTTCCCAATTCAAGACAAGATTAGTTTCTTCACATCTCTGCAAAACTTGATCAAGGTTGCTCAAGCAATCATCAAAAGAGGATCCATAAATTGAGAAATCGTCCATGCAAACCTCACAAATCTTTTCACAAAAGTCAGAGAATATAGCCATCATGCATCTTTGAAAGGTAGCAGGTGCATTACATAAACCAAAAGGCATACGTCTATAAGCAAAAGTACCAAAAGGGCAAGTAAAAGTAGTCTTTGATTGATCATTGTCTGACACAGGTATTTGAGAGAAACCAGAATAACCATCTAGAAAGCAAAAATGTGTATGTTTAGATAATCTTTCTAGCATTTGATCGATAAAAGGTAAGGGGTAATGATCTTTTTTAGTAGCCTTATTTAATTTGCGGAAATCAATTACCATCCTATAACCTGTAATAATTCTTTGCGGAATCAATTCATCTTTATCATTAGAAACGACGGTAATACCTCCCTTCTTAGGGACACAATGGACAGGACTTACCCACTGACTATCAACAACGGGATAAATTATACCTGCCTCAAGGAGTTTTAGTATTTCTTTTCTTACCACTTCATCTTAGGATTCAGCCGTCGTTGATGATCACGAACTGGTTTGGCATCTTCTTCCAAATTTATTTTATGTTGACATAGAGTGGGACTAATGCCCTTAAGATCATCAAGAGTATATCCAATAGCAGCACGGTGCTTCTTCAGAGTTTTCAATAATCTTTCTTCTTCATGCTCTGAAAGGTTAGCACTAATAATAACAGGATATATCTTTTTCTCATCAAGATAAGCATATTTAAGAGTATCAGGCAACGGTTTAAGCTCACACACGGGATCACCCTTGGGTGGAGGAGGATCCCCTAGGATTTCAACAGGCAAATTGTGTTTCAGGATAGGTTCCTGTTTCAAGAATACTTCATCTATTTCCCTCCTTTCATTCATAAACATATCATTTTCATGGTCTAGCAAATATTGTTCTAAAGGATCACTAGGAGGTACGGCAATAGAAGCAAGACCAATAATTTCATCCTTACTAGGGAATTCTTCTTCACGGTGTTGTCTACTAAATTTAGATAAATTAAACTCATTGACGGTGTTCAAGAAGGGTCTACCAAATATAATGGGACAAAAGCTATCTTGTGGGGAACCAAGAACAAGAAAATCAGCAGGATATTTAGTTTTCCCACACAGGACTTCAACATCTCTTACAATTCCCATTGGTGATATAGTATCTCTATTGGCAAGTTTAATTGTGACATCAATATCTTCTATCTCAGCAGGTGCAATATCATGCATAATTTCTTTGTATAAGTCATAAGGTATTGCACTAACACTAGCACCCATATCACACAAGCCATGATAACAATGATCTCCTATTTTAATAGAAATAACAGGCATGCCTACCACAGGTTTATGTTTATCTTTAGCACAAGGTTTGGCAATTCTAGCAGTTTCACCGCAGAAATAAATAACATGCCCATCAATATTATCAGCCAAGAGATCTTTAACAATAGCAATATTAGGTTCAACTTTAACTTGCTCAGGAGGTGTATAAGTTCTAATATTGCTTTTACGAACCACAGTTGAAGTTTTAGCATGATCCTTTATTCTAACAGGGAAAGGTGGTTTCTCAACATAAGTAGGAACAATAGGATCATTATAAGTGATAGTCTTTTCTTCAACTTTAATAGGTGTAGCTACTTTTACTTCTAGGGAGGATGATATTTAAACCACTTCTCCTTAGGGAGATCAACATAAGCAGCAAAAGATTCACAGAAAGAAGCTACTATCTCAGAGTCAAGTCCATATTTAGTGCTAAACTTACGGAAAACATCGGTATCCATAAAAGATTTAACGCAATCAAACTTAGGTGTCATACCTGACTCCTTACCTTCGTCGAGATCCCAATCTTCAGAGTTGCATTTAATTCTATCCAATAAGTTCCATTTGAACTCAATAGTCATAAAAGAGCCAACACAAGAAGTATCGAGCATGGTGCGATTGTTATCAGAAAGCCGAGCATAAAAACTTTGAATAATTATTTCTCTTGAGAGCTCATGATTGGGGCATGAATATAACATTGATTTAAGCCTCCCCCAAGCTTGAGAGATGCTTTCTCCTTCGCGAGGCCAAAAAATATATATATAATTGCGATCACGATGAACAAGATGCATAGGATAAAACTTCTGATGAATTTCCAATTTCAATCGTTTGTAGTTCCATGATCCCGTATCATCACATAGCCTATACCATGTCGATGCATCTCCCTTCAAAGATAAAGGGAAGACCTTCCTCTTAACAACATCACCGGGTATACCTGCAAGCTTAAATAATCCAGAAACTTCATCCACATATATTAGGTGCTCATCAGGATGCTTTGTTCCATCTCCTGCAAAAGGATCAGCTAGCAGTTTTTCTAACATACCCGAAGGAATCTCAAAGTGGACATTTTCATTTTCATTTTCATTTGCAATAGGTTCAGTAGGTTGAGGAGCAACTCTTTGCTCTACTGGTCGGGGTGAAGATACCCCGAACAAGCCCCTCAGAGGATTACTTTTCATAGTAACAAGTGACACTAAATTTCAACACACTATATAAATTTTTCGTTACCAAATTCCACCTACCAAAGGCGCTTCACTCCCCGGCAACGGCGCCAGAAAAGAGTCTTGATGACCCACAAGTATAGGGGATCTATCGTAGTCCTTTCGATAAGTAAGAGTGTCAAACCCAACGAGGAGCAGAAGGAAATAATAAGCGGTTTTCAGCAAGGTATTCTCTCTAAGTACTGAAATAAGTGGTAACAGCTAGTTTTGTGATAGGATAATTTGTAACGAGCAACAAGTAACAAAAGTAAATAAAGTGCAGAAAGGTGGCCCAATCCTTTTTGTAGAAAAGGACAAGCCTGGACAAACTCTTATATAGAGAAAAGCGCTCCCGAGGACACATGGGAATTATCGTCAAGCTAGTTTTTATCAAGTTCATATGATTCGCGTTCGGTACTTTGATAATTTGATATGTGGGTGGACCGGTGCTTGGGTGCTGTTCTTACTTGAACAAGCATCCCACTTATGATTAACCTCTATTGCAAGCATCCGCAACTACAACAAAAGTATTAAGGTAAACCTAACCATAGCATGAAACATATGGATCCAAATCAGCCCCTTACGAAGCAACGCATAAACTAGGGTTTAAGCTTCTGTCACTCTAGCAACCCATCATCTACTTATTACTTCCCAATGCCTTCCTCTAGGCCCAAATAATGGTGAAGTGTCATGTAGTCGACGTTCACATAACACCACTAGAGGATAGACAACATACATCTCATCAAAATATCGAACAAATACCAAATTCACATGACTACTAATAGCAAGACTTCTCCCATGTCCTCAGGAACAACATAACTACGCACAAAGCATATTCATATTCATAATCAGAGGGGTATTAATATGCATATAGGATCTGAACATATGATCTTCCACCAAATAAAACAACTAGCATCAACTACAAGAAGTAATCAACACTACTAGCAACCTACTAGTACCAATCCTGGACTTAGAGACAAGAATTGGATACAAGAGATGAACTAGGGTTTTGAGAGGAGATGGTGCTGGTTAAGATGTTGATGGAGATTGCCCTCTCCCGATGAGAGGAGCGTTGGTGATGACGATGGCGATGATTTCCCCCTCCCGGAGGGAAGTGTCCCCGGCAGAACTGCTCTGCCGGAGCCCTAGATTGGTTCCGCCAAGGTTCCGCCTCGTGGCAGCGGAGTCTCGTCCCGAAAGGTTGCTTATGATTTTTCCCTGGACGAAAGACTTCATATAGCAGAAGATGGCCACCAGAGAGCCAATAGGGGGCCCATGAGGCAGGGGGCGCGCCCTGGGGGGTAGGGCGCGCCCCCACCCTCGTGGGCAGGTGGTGGCTCCCCTGACGTATTTCTTCCGCTCAGTATTTTTTATTATTTCCAAAAATAACTTTCGTGGAGTTTCAGGACTTTTGGAGTTGTGCAGAATAGGTCTCTAATATTTGCTCCTTTTCCAGCCAAGAATTCCAGCTGCCGTCATTCTCCCTCCTTATGTAAACCTTGTAAAATAAGAGAGAATAGGCATAAGTATTGTGACATAATGTGTAATAACAGCCCATAATGCAATAAATATCGATATAAAAGCATGATGCAAAATGGACGTATCAGGGCTGATGTCACCAATGGTGGTCGGAATAGACGAAGTGGCCGGTGTAGATGACGGTGACACTGGCGACGGGCTGGGGCTGGACGAAGATGAAGAGGGTGGATGGGCGGCGATGGTGGATACGGTGGTAGCGGCGGCGGCGGCCAAAGAAGAGCGGCGGCAGCGGCCTGATGGCGGCGGCGGCGGCCGAGGAAGAGCGGCGGCAGCGGCCTGAAGTAGGCGAGTAACCCGACAGTGTGACGAGACCGACGCGGACGACGGCATTCCCGTGCCAAGGGAGGCGGCACGGCGCATATCACAGGAGATCGACGCGCGGTGACGACGGAGTGGACCATGGGCCGCGGCGCTATGGCCCGAAGGGGCGACGCAGCAGCGGCGGGTAGATCGGGGCGACGGTGTGTAGACCTTGGGGCGGCGTGGACCGCGTGCCGCAGCGCTACGGCCTGAAGGGGCGGTGCAGCGGCTGCTCGGGTCGGTGATGTCGCGGGGACGGCCTCGGGCAGCCGCAATGACCGCGTTCCGCGGTGCTACAGGCCGAAGAGGCGGTGAAGTGAAGCGGGTCGGGACAGCCGCGGTGAGAACCATTGGCAAGGAGCGACGGCCCGACGGGAGACGGCGTGGACCGCGTGCCGCGATGCGCAGCCCTGAAGGGCGACGCAAAGGCGGCGGCGGCTACGGGGGTAGCCGACGAAAGGGTCTTGGGGCGGCGGCGTGGACCGCGAGTCGCTTCACATTGGATCACCACAAGACCCACTTGTTTTACCGAGAGAACATTTTGTTTCGTGTTGGGCCACTTGTTTATGTTGATTTCATGGCCTCTAAAAGGCATGATAATTGAGTATCCAGTTAAACAAGAAGCATGTGTTCTTTGAATAATAACCAGTTAACGGTAGTTCATTGAATCGGGCAGCTAGAATTTTGATCTAACACTCACTTGTTTGAAATTTCCCTGAGTATATATCTGAGAAATCGAGATCCAATCTGTGGTACCACTTATTAGATAATCATGAGTCCGCTAAAAAGGTGTTCCAATCTAAGGTTCTCCTCAAGTCATTTTCCGGTCCAAATTTGAGGTAACCGACTGGTTAAATATTGCTACCATTCGAAAAAGGTTGAATTCAAATAGTTTTAAAAGCTACAACTGAGATCCAATATGATACTATTGATCAACACAAAGGTAGTCATGGCTTGTTCGATATATCATGTGGTACAAAGTTGCACATTTGAGAGGGTACGAACCCGTGACTTTGAGGATGAAGCTACGCTTTACCCAAGCCTCTATTTCTGGGAGCTTTTTTGCTCCAAGATTCATCCACTTGGATGAAAAAGACTTTTGGGTAAATTCCTATGGGGCACATGTATTATTTTGGTACCTGGTTGTGTACAAATGAGTTGTGGATTCAGGTTTTCGTTTGAAATTTTTTGAACGTGCGTGCAACTTGGTTTGGTTCGTTTAGTATTTTCTCTGGTGCCGTTCTTTGCATTTGTGATTGGTCGCTGTCTCTGGCCCTTCTTCGCTGTTGTGATAGGTCGCTGTCGGTCTCTGGTGCCGTTGGCCGAAGTTGCTTTCTTGTTTCCTATTCGTTATCGGGTTCTGTATTGGTTCATGTCGCTGTCGTTGCCTGTGTGCCGTTGTTGGTTCGGTCGTTGTGTTCTTCTGATAGGGCGGTACCGCTTTGGTGCGTTGGTTCTGGTGTCTCGATTCTCTCCCCATGCCCGATCTTCTCTAGAAAGCCCGGGCAGAATCTGAGCACAACGCCACCGCTCTATAAGCCTATATAAGAAGAGGCTCTCCTCCTTCCCAGCGGACAACGCAGTGTACGCCGGCCACGACAAGTATATACACACCTTGAGCGGCCCGGTGCCATGGCTCCACTAACCTCGAAGCTCTGCTGGAGATCGTGTTGCCATTGCCAGCCGGAGGACGCCTCCTGCGCCGGTACCGTCCCGAGATTCGTCCCAGGCACCGCCGCCGGCGCCTCGCGGTCGCTGTCCATGAACCGCACGGTACGGTGCTCCTGCCAGCGCGTCAACTGGTCTTGCTCAGGCAGGATCACGAATACCACGACGCCGATGAGCACACGTACCGCGCTTGCCGGCGAAGATGATGTTGAGGAATCCCACGAGCCGCCCGCCGGGGGAGGCCAGCTTACGGAAGTCCCTGAGCTTGGCTCGGATGGAGGCTTCCGCTAGCTTCTTGGTCTTCTTCTAAGGCGCGGACACGGGCGGCCCTCCGTGAACGCCTGCACGGTGGTGCGGATGGGGCGGAGGCGGCTGTGGTTGAACGGCAACCCGCCGTAGCTGGAGCACTCGGACGATCTGGACGTAGTGGCGTGCGGCCCGGATCCGTGGACGCCGGCGCACGCGTCCGGTAGCTCCTGGCGAGAGACGGCCTGTAGATGTAGTTGTACTGTAGTGCAGGGCCTCCTACTGCTGCGGTGGCGGCCCACAGCATGCCTAGGAGATGCTCCTCGCCAGCGGCCAGATCGCCGATGGAGCAGTCTCCTGATCTCTTCGGTGATTCGCCGAGGCGGTGGCGGCGACCACTACAGCGGACGGGGGACACGGGCTTCGGGCCAGACAATGTATGTGTACATCGCCGATGCCAGTCTTCATGCGCTGTCGGGCCGGCAACTCTGTATTTGTGATCGGTGATGCTCAGCGCGTGCGGGGGCGGACTGCTCCGGCCAGTCGGGACTGCTGTTTCGCCGACGCATGTCGCTGCACCTTGTGCCCTGCGTTACACCTTTGCAGTTGTCGCCAGCAGCACAGCTCTTTTCACTGCAGGTAGTTTCAGTTTCTGGTTTCCTCACAGTTTTGGCGAACGGAGAGGTCTGGCTGCTTGGCTTTGTTGATCACTTCTTCTTAGACCAGATATTCAGCGTGCTGGCTTCAAAAAAAAAAAAGATCTTCAGCGTGCTGATGCTGCATGAATTGTGGAAGTGTAGCTGTTATCTTCTAAGCTCTGCGTAATTTGTTGGTTTATCCATTTTTCTTTTTCCTGGTATATAATAATTTTTGATATCGAACTTCAATCTCTCAGGCTTGGGACTCATTTATATTCAATGTTGAATGTCCGTTGACTGTGATGATTTTTACGAATGGTTCCATCTAGCTTTACATAGAGGTCTGAGGTACTGTCATAACCTTGTCGTACGTATTGTTATTTGCTTGCATGGTCAGTTGGGAGTACGGCGTTCTCTTCAGAAAATAATTTTACTCTTGTCGTGCACAACCCCTTTTCAAACCCTTTCTCTCCAAATAGAAGCATAGTCGTCTATAAACTATAATAAAAAACATGAAGATTTTTTTAGGAAAAAATATCTTGAATACAATATTTTCGCTTACAATATTTAAAATTCTCAAAAATGTTCACCCGTGATTGTTTACACCATACTTTTTTTAGGGGGGGGGGGGGGGGGGGGGGGGGGGGCTCAGGCCGATGCAGCTTTTTTTTAGAGGGGGCTATCATCGGGCTGATGTGGCTGTGTGCATGGGATTGGCAGGCGATGTGACTACGTGTGCATGGATTTTACATGAAATGGCCACCTGTTGCCTGCATGGTTGCTTGCTTGGTCATCTTTCTCTTCATTCCTAATTCTTGTTACGTGTAGGTGTACGATTAGGAGGTGTGATCGTCCAGGTTTTGTGAGAATGGTAATGGGGTATTCAGCTACCCGTTGGCAACGACCCCTCGTACGTACCTTGAGCACATCTTGCACAAGCTCAGCACAAACGCCATGACCTGCCTACGGTCTCCTTTCCACAAGTGCAATGTGTTAGCTTTAGTGCTACCAAAGAGACTACATGACTTCATGCAGCTGGAGTGTATTGCTGCTCATCATGCACAAGCTAAGCTACATATGTTATTATTTCCTCGAGACCCTTTGTTGTTTCATGTAAATGAAACAACTCTTATTAATGTTTGTAAATCAGATAATAAAGAACTTACAAAAAAGTTTAGTTGTTGTTTTGTAAAATAATAGCACTGTATACTGTTTACTGCGTAGAGTGAGCTGTATATGGTTTCAATTGATAGTTTTCCTTAAAGATATGTCAATGTTAACCGTTCTGTTTGTATCCATGCATTTGCATGGCCATAATAAATTTAGTTATTTGTCATCTTCGGCCTTTTTATGTATTGTTCTGGATCTCTTTAATTAACAACGGATGATTATTCATTAATCTACTGCTTAGACCGCTGTCGACATATACAATCGTGATTAATCAACAAGCGCGGCGTGTCGCCGCACGGGTTTAGCTAGTATGATACTATTGATCGACACAAAGGTAGTCATGGCTTGTTCGATAGATCGTGTGGTACAAAGTTGCGCATTTGAGAGGGTACGAACCCGTGACTTTGAGGATGAAGCCACGCTTCTATGCCTATAAACTAGGGTAGCTACATTGCATTTTCTATCACATAATTTTGCAAATTCAAAATTTGGTCAAATAATAATGCGAGAAACATCCCAAAATTTCGAAGATTAACGGATTCTTCTGGCCCCTCCTCAGAAATAACTGCTATTTTATTGAGATAATTTAAATAACTAGGGTACGCTCTAATTTTCTCTCCCCCGACGGCTTGGCATGGTTCCGGCCATCCATCTATTTAGGGGGTGTTTTGTTCAGGGACTTTTTAGTCGCAGAGACTAGAAAAAGTCCCTAAAAAGTTCCTATGAACCAAATGGGAGGGACTTTTTCTACAGGGACTAGAAAAAGACTTTACTAGAGAGTCTTTTTTGATTACTCTATGGGACTAGAAAAAGTCGTAGGACTTCTGAACCAAACACCCCCTTATACCCCGGCCATTGGGATGTGCGAATACACACTGGGCTCGTTTGCTCACTTCATCTCACAAAGTTAACTAGTACAATAATGGCGACTCCGGCGTTCATCTCGCCTCCCCTCGTCTTCCTCCTCCTCCTCGTGTCCTTCACAGCCTGCACCGACGCGACTGTCTTCTTCATCAAGAACCAGTGCCCCTTCACGGTGTGGGCAGCCGCCACACTGTCTGCCTACATTCACAAAGTGGAGGTGGCGCGGAGCTGACACCCGGCGCGACGTGGGAACTGCAGTTCGTCAAGAACGCCACCGACGGCAGGATATGGGCACGCACCCGCTGCTCTTTCGACCCTTCCACCGGCCGCGGGGGCTGCGAGACCGGCGACTGCGATGGCGTGCTGCTCTGCGTCGTCGCTAGGAAGCCGTCCATGACGCTGGCCGAGTTCACCATCGGGTACGGCGGCGCCCCGGGCAGGTACGACATCTCGGTGGCGTACGGCTTCAACGTGCCCATGGACCTGTCCTGCAGCGATGCCAACGTGATCCGATGCAGGGACGCAGACTGCCCCGACGGCATCCACGGCTAAGGCAACGGCAAGTACTGTTAGAGTTGTGTCAAATATTGTGTGCAAGGTAGGTTACAGCTGGACTCTGAGTTGTATTGTGTTTAGATAGGGTATGGAGTCGTGTCCTAGTATGACACTTGTATCCTAGGTCTCTCATATATAGTGACGGTAGACACACGATGTAACCTATGCCAACATAATAGCACAGAAACGCAGGGGAAGCCGGCGGCATGTGCCGGTGTCCAGGGCGACTGGGTGCGGTATTGTAGCGGTGTCATGGGGAGGAGCGCCCATAGTCAGGCCCCGGGATGTAGCCATATCGATGAATCTCGTTAACAAATCTGGGTGTCATGCTTGTGTGATTGCTTGGCCCTCGGTTAATTGATGAAGCGCCTCGGATTTATTCTAACAAGTACCACAAGTGCCAGGGCAACGACCACTACCAGCTTCGCTACTACGTCATCTTGTGCCCATGATGTGATGGAGACCTTGCGTGCGTGCCTTCTTGGGCACAGCTTGAGCTTGTTAGCCATTTGATCTTGACCATATTGTCTCCACTAATGTATGGAAAATAAAGTAATGAATTGAAACTACAACCTTCTATTTTATTTTATTTTGAGAAAGAAACTATGGAACGTGTCATGTGTGTGTCTCTCATGTCATCTTGTGTTTGGTTAGTCTTGGAGCGGATGATCTTAGAAACTTTGGAATTGCTTGAACGAGAGATTTTCTTCAATGTCAGTGACCAAGGCTTCACATTGGATTGATCTACGAGATTCACCACCGTCAAAAACAATCTTGTCGTCTGACAATGACTGCCCTTTAGGACACACGCGCGTAGTCGAGAATGACTAATTGGGACACGGCCAACCTTCTTAATTAATTGTCACCAAGGACGTGTGAAGGACATATTCCAAAGCATATCAAGAAATCCATGAAAGGAAAGATAACAAACTTTGTGACCAAGGCTTTCCAGTTTTTCATGCACACCAGCAGTGTATAATCTTGGTGTTGTTTTTTAGAAGCAGGAAAGGCCGGTAATGGAAAAGCCGATTTTTTTTTTGGAAATGGAGGCATATCCCCTGGAAAAGCCGAATTGATGCACGACACCTTAAAATGAAGTCCCAGGTCTCTGCATCAAGCAAAATTAAAGAGAATGGGAGAGTCCCCTCGCCCCCCTCGCGCCGCCCCCGTGGGCGACCCGGGGGGAAACCCTAGTCGCACTCCCCCTCAAGCCCTCTCGCCTCCCACCCTCCTCGCCGCCGTCCGCAGCGCCACCAGGCAAAGCCTGGCCGGCAGGGCGGCGGCGGGACTTCTTCCCCTTCAAGCATCTCCACCGGCGCGGGACAGCTGGATTGCGAGGAGCTGCTGGGTTTGCATGGGGTCCGGCGGCACGGCGGCTGGGCTTCCCTTGTCGACGTTGTGCGCGGTGCGGCGGCGGCAGCGGCGAGATCCCATCGCGCGGTGTGGTGATGGCTACGCGGCAGGAGGTTGCGGGTGTCGCCGGGTTCAGATCGGATCTCGATCTGATGCTGGACACGGTCGGCCGGCGCGGGGTGGTGGTCTTCGCCGCTGGCTGCGTCGGATCGTCTGATTCGACGCCTGGATATCTACCACGGATGTCTTCTCTATCCCATGGCAATCTCATCTATGTAAGTTTCGGTTCTTGGCTCGCTGCCGGATCCGGAGCAGACAAGATTGGTGGTATAGGATGGGGACAGGAGGAAACTTTGGTCAGCTGGACCGGCCTGGCATCGGCGACGTCCCTCAAACGTCGTTACCCTTCCTGGATGCAAAGCCGAGGTCCCTCCTATCCACCTCCGAATACCTCCCGGACGAAAGTCCTAAATTCAGATTGGATTGGGCGGCGGCGGCGTCTTGCACGTCGTAACCTCCATGGAGGCGCCGTCTTGGGAGGCTCAGTTGTTCGGGGAGAGGTGCTAGGGGTGGTGGACTCCGCGTAGCTCCAACAGCGGCGACGGTGTGGAGGTTGGCAGGAGGAGCGGCGTTGTATCTACCACGTCGATGACGATGAGTATTGGCGGCATGGTGCAGCTGCATATCGACGACTGATGCGGCTGGATGGACGAGCGCAGGGCGGCGGAACTGTCTGGCGCCATGGTGGCGTCGACGGCAGCGAGACCGGGCAAGGTTGATGCAACAGTACAACACTGAAGATGGATTGGTGGCAGGTGGCTGCGGCGGCCTCATACTCGGCAGGCGTCCTGGTTGAGGAGTGCGCCGGACTGGTGGGTGCCCCATACCCGGCAGGCGTCCTGGTTGGGACCTCAGGTCTTAGATGTTAGGTTTGGCTGCAAGGTCTGTTTGGTATTAGGCCCAGACTATCAGCGCCCCTTCATCAACTGGTTAGGAGTAGCGACAGATGTTGCCTAGATGGTGGCTTTAGTCCTACTATTGTATGACTTTGTACGGTCTTGTGTGAACAATTAATAAAGTGACTGCATGCATCATCCAGATGCAGAGGCCGGGGGTCACCCTATTTTTCTAAAAAAAATCAAACAAAATCATATACTTCGTCTGAAAATTATATTGGCTACCAAGCCACAAATGTATGATGGTGCTATTACTGAGCTCTGTACACATGGGTGGACTAACAAAAATAACAACACGAGACAGTCGATCGAGTACTCATAGCAAACTTGTGGGTTTCTGCACCACGTGGCTTGTTCATTCACTGTATCAAAAGCAGGAAATGTTGGCAATGGTTCAATGTATCAACTCTCAAGCAAACCGTGTTGGACCAAAATCTGCACGAAGCAAATGCGTGGATTGCTGATGGTGCAATAATCCACGCATACATTATATCTAATTCTTCACACATCCATATACGCATGCATTGCTTTCTTCTTCTTTTGCATGTCGTCAAAAGACGCGTGTGCGTACGCCGGTCGCCGGCAACGGAATCGTATCGACCGCAGTCAAGTTATTATCCTACTACATGAAGAGCTGGAAGGGTCGGACGCGTATCAAGCTGAAGGGCGGTGGCGCGGCGATACCTCGCTGCTGGCACCTTGTGCGTCTTTGGAGTAGAACACTTTATTGACTTTTCTTTTTACGGGTGTCACATGTGGTGCGACCAACCTAGACTACTTTCACTCAACCAAAGCAGAAGAACTGTGGACCTTGGTGGAAAAGCACCGGAACATCCTTGCAGGGGAGAGCGTCATGTTCGAGAAACTTAAGCTTCTTCTGGCTGGGCGGACTTCTGCAGCAAGCCTTGTCCTCACGCAAGCAATGCAATGGAAGGACGTGTGTTGACATACATCTCTATGGAGCTTGCGGATATCCGAGAGGTGATGAGGGTGTGTTCCTTTGATAAGGGGCAAGTAAGTTATAGAAATGATAACATCCGCAGTGAGCTTCTGGAAAAGCCGATACGAGAGCAGGACCTCGCCTGATCTTGAAGTGCTGATTAGTCATCTCCAAGCGGTGGTGGCTCGCCTGGGAGGGAAGGATGACACCCCTATTGAAGCGGCGCGCCACCGCTTGGAGGTGGCCAATTAACACTTCAAGATCGGGCAGGGTCCCGCTCTTGTATTGGCTTTTCGAGGAGCTCATTGCCGATGTTATCATTTATATATCTTGCTCCTTATTAAGAGATCGTTCCCTCCGTGCCTCTTTGATATCTGCAAGCTCCATGAACATTTCAGTTTGCATTGCTTATAGGCTAGAGGACGAGGCTTGGTGTAGAAGTCTGCTTAGACAGAGGAAGCTTAAGTTTGTCAAACAAGACATTCTCCCCGGCAAGGATGCTTCGGTGATTTTCGATGAAGGCCCGGAGTTCTTTTGATCCGGGGCAGTAAAAGGCATCCAGGTTGGTCACGTTACTCATGACCCTTGTAAAAAAAAATTCAAACAAAGTGGTCTACTCCAAAGAATGCACAAAATAACAGGAGCAATACGTACCAGTAGGAGGTGACCTTGGCTTCTTTAGAACCACCCGCAGTTCTTCTCATTTGAGCGTCACCCATGGATGCTTTTTGTCCACTTCAATGACGCCAATCGGCGCTCTCGAAGATGAGAGCTACTAGTAACTTAACGTATCGTCTCACATGCTTGATTAATAGGCTGCTAGGTCGTAATCCATAAAGGTAGCTTACTTACCATGCAACTAGTGATAGTACATGTGGGTACCTTCCCAACGGATCCTTGGATCATGCCAATATACTCAAGTAACTCTGACAGACTCATTGACACACAGGGCGTTGGATCGATGGCGGGATCAACAGGGCGGCTAACACCATGATAGCAGCTTTGCGTCTTTGCCGTGGTAGTCTCCTAGCGCCGGCGGCGCCGGCAAACCTGAGCAGCGCCTGCCGGTTGGCGATCGGGATTGGGGGTGCAGCGAGCCATAGCGGCGGCAGGAAACCCTAGCAATTCGCGATTGGGAGATCAGATCGATTTTGGATTAGAACAACGCAGACGTATACAGAAAGATAAACTTGCAGGCTACTCTTTGGGCTTCGGTTTGCATGGTCAAATTTGTAGCGTTAAGTTTGGGCTCAATTGCATAATATACTCGGACCTCCTAATTGGTGCCTGTAGCACCAGTTAGTTTTTTTTTGAGACAATCTCGCATGCTTTTATTCATTGTTCATAATGTTTACATGAAGAAAATCCAGGTCTCCTGGTTGGCCTAGCCACACATGACGGCCATATCCTAATGACAAAGCATATTTAGCGAGATTGTGAGTCTCGAAATTCGAGCTCCTATACTCATGAACTACTTTACATGAAATAAAAGAATTCACACGGTGTAAAATTTCATGCACTATACCTCCATATCCAACCCCCGAGTTTTTCTGGACATCAACAACCACCATCTTGCAATCCGATGCAATCTGTACCGTGTTAGCATATAGATCCTCAGCCAAAGCTTGAGCCTCTCGTATAGCAATCGCTTCCAGAGTGCTCGCATCCGTAATGAACTTGAGTTTTAGGGCTGAGGCTCCCAAGAAACTGCCTTCGTGGTCTCGGCATACCACCCCCACAGCACCATAATCCTCTTCCCTGGACACTGCCGCATCCGCATTCAACTTCACATGTCTGTTGGAAATATGCCCTAGAGGCAATAATAAATTAGTTATTATTATATTTCCGTGTTCATGATAATCGTTTATTATCCATGCTAGAATTGTATTGATAGGAAACTCAAATACATGTGTGGATACATAGACAACACCATGTCCCTAGTAAGCCTCTAGTTGACTAGCTCGTTGATCAATAGATGGTTACGGTTTTCTGACCATGGACATTGGATGTCGTTGATAACGGGATCACATCATTAGGAGAATGATGTGATGGACAAGACCCAATCCTAAGCCTAGCACAAGATCGTGTAGTTCGTCTGCTAAAGCTTTTCTAATGTCAAGTATCATTTCCTTAGACCATGAGATTGTGCAACTCCCGGATACCGTAGGAATGCTTTGGGTGTACCAAACGTCACAACGTAACTGGGTGGCTATAAAGGTGCACTATAGGTATCTCCGAAAGTGTCTGTTGGGTTGGCACGAATCGAGACTGGGATTTGTCACTCCGTGTAAACGGAGAGGTATCTCTGGGCCCACTCGGTAGGACATCATCATAATGTGCACAATGTGACCAAGGAGTTGATCACGGGATGATGTGTTACGGAACGAGTAAAGAGACTTGCCGGTAACGAGATTGAACAAGGTATCGGGATACCGACGATCGAATCTCGGGCAAGTAACATACCGATTGACAAAGGGAATTGTATACGGGATTGATTGAATCCCCGACATCGTGGTTCATCCGATGAGATCATCGTGGAACATGTGGGAGCCAACATGGGTATCCAGATCCCGCTGTTGGTTATTGACCGGAGAACGTCTCGGTCATGTCTGCATGGTTCCCGAACCCGTAGGGTCTACACACTTAAGGTTCGATGACACTAGGGTTATAGGGAATAGATATACGTGGTTACCGAATGTTGTTCGGAGTCCCGGATGAGATCCCGGACGTCACGAGGAGTTTCAGAATGGTCCGCAGGTAAAGATTTATATATGGGAAGTCCTGTTTTGGTCACCGAAAAGTTTCGGGTGCTATCGGTAACGTACCGGGACCACCGGGAGGGTCCCGGGGGTCCACCAGGTGGGGCCACCAGCCCCAGAGGCCTACGTGGGCCAATAGTGGGAAGGGACCAGCCCCTAGGTGGGCTGGGGCGCCTCCCACCAAGGCCCAAGACGCCCTCAAGAGGAGAGGGGGCAAACCCTAGGAGCAGATGGGCCCTAAGGCCCACCCTAGGTGCGCCCCCCCTCTCTCCCCCCTTGGCCGCCACCCAGATGGGATCTGGGGCTGCCGCCACCCCTGGGGAGGGAACCCTAGGTGGGGGCGCAGCCCCTCCTCTTCCCCTATATATACTTGAGGTATGGGGGCTGCCCAACACATGATTTGCTCTCCCTCTTGGCGCAGCCCTTCCCTCTTCCATGTCCTCCTCCTCTCCCGCAGTGCTTGGCGAAGCCCTGCTGGAGTGCCACGCTCCTCCATCACCACCATGCCGTTGTGCTGCTGCTGGACGGAGTCTTCCCCAACCTCTCCCTCTCTCCTTGCTGGATCAAGGCGTGGGAGACGTCACCGGGCTGCACGTGTGTTGAACGCAGAGGCACCGTTCTTCGGTGCTTAGATCGGAATCAACCGCGATCTGAATCGCTACGAGTACGACTCCTTCATCCGCGTTCTTGCAACGCTTCCGCATCGCGATCTACAATGGTATGTAGATGCACCCCCCTTCCCCTTGTTGCTAGATTACTCCATAGATTGATCTTGGTGATGCGTAGAAAATTTTGAATTTCTGCTACGTTCCCCAACAGTGGCATCATGAGCTAGGTCTATGCGTAGTTTCTATGCACGAGTAGAACACAAAGTAGTTGTGGGCATCGATTTTGTCAATTTACTTGCCGTTACTAGTCTTATCTTGATTCGGCGGCATCGTGGGATGAAGCGGCCCGGACCGACCTTACACGTACACTTACGTGAGACAGGTTCCACCGACTGACATGCACTAGTTGCATAAGGTCGCTAGCGGATGTCTGTCTCTCCCACTTTAGTCGGATCGGATTCGATGAAAAGGGTCCTTATGAAGGGTAAATAGAAATTGGCATATCACGTTGTGGCTTTTGCGTAGGTAAGAAACGTTCTTGCTAGAATCCCATAGCAGCCACATAAAACATGCAACAACAATTAGAGGACGTCTAACTTGTTTTTGCAGGGTATGCTATGTGATGTGTTGTGGCCAAAAGGATGTGATGAATGATATATGTGATATGAGATTGATCATGTTCTTGTAATAGGAATCACGACTTGCATGTCGATGAGTATGACAACCGGCAGGAGCCATAGGAGTTGTCTTAATTTATTGTATGACCTGCGTGTCAATGAAAACGCCATCTAATTACTTTACTTTATTGCTAACCGTTAGCCATAGTAGTAGAAGTAATAGTTGGCGAGACAACTTCATGAAGACACGATGATGGAGATCATGATGATGGAGATCATGGTGTCATGCCGGTGACGAAGTTGATCATGCCGCGCCTCGAAGATGGAGATCTAAGGCGCAAGATGATATTGGCCATATCACGTCACTTTATGATTTGCATGTGATGTTTATCATGTTTACATCTTATTTGCTTAGAACGACGGTAGCATAAATAAGATGATCCCTCACTAAAATTTCAAGAGACGTGTTCCCCCTAACTGTGCACCGTTGCGAAGGTTCGTTGTTTCGAAGCACCACGTGATGATCGGGTGTGATAGATTCTAACGTTCGAATACAACGGGTGTTGACGAGCCTAGCATGTACAGACATGGCCCCGAAACACATGCGAAACACTTAGGTTGACTTGACGAGCCTAGCATGTACAGACATGGCCTCGGAACACAAGAGATCGAAAGATCGAACATGAGTAGTATAGTAGATGCGATCAACATGGAGATGTTCACCGATGATGACTAGTCCGTCTCACGTGATGATCGGACACGGCCTAGTTTGACTCAGATCATGTATCACTTAGATGACTAGAGGGATGTCTACCTGAGTGGGAGTTCATTAAATAATCAGATGAACTTAATTATCATGAACATAGTCAAAAGGTCTTTGCAAATTATGTCATAGCTTGCGCTTTAGTTCTACTGTTTAAGATATGTTCCTAGAGAAAATTTAGTTGAAAGTTAATAATAGCAATTATGCGGACTGGGTCCGTAAACTGAGGATTGTCCTCATTACTGCACAGAAGGCTTATGTCCTTAATGCACCGCTCGGTGTGCTCAACCTCAGCGTCGTCTGTAGATGTTGCGAAACATCTGACATACACATTTTGATGACTACGTAATAGTTCAGTGCGTAATGCTAACGGTTTAGAATTGTGGCACCAAAAATGTTTTTGAAACGTCGCAGAACATATGAGATGTTCCGAAGACTGAAATTGGGATTTCAGACTAGTGCCCACGTCAAGAGGTATGAGACCTCTGAAAAGTTTCTTAAGCCTGCAAACTAAGGGAGAAAAACTCAATCGTTGAGCATGTGCTCAGATTGTCTGAGTACTACAATCACTTGAATCGAGTGGGAGTTAATCTTCCAAATGAGATAGTGATGGTTCTCCATAGTCACTGCCACCAAGCTATTAGAGCTTCGTGATGAACTATAACATATCAGGGATAGACATGATGATCCTTGAGCAACTCGCGATGTTTGACACCGCGAAAGTAGAAATCAAGAAGGAGCATCAATTGTTGATGGTTAGTAAAACCACTAGTTTCTAGAAGGGCAAGGGCAAAAGGGATACTTCATGAAACAGCAAATCAGTTGCTGCTCTAGTGAAGAAACCCAAGGTTGAACCCAAACCCGAGACTAAGTGCTTCTGAAATGAGGGGAACGGTCACTGAAGCAGAACTACCCTAGATACTTGGTAGATGAGAAGGCAGGCAAGGTCGACAGAAGTATATTGGATATACATTATATGAATGTGTACTTTACTAGTACTCCTAGCAGCACCATGGTATTAGATACCGGTTCGGTTGCTAAGTGTTAGTAACTCGAAATAAAAGCTGCGGAATAAACGGAGACTAGCTAAAGGTGAGATGACGATATGTGTTGGAAGTGTTTCTAAGGTTGATGTGATCAAGCGTCGCATGCTCCCTCTACCATCGAGATTGGTGTTAAACCTAAATAATTGTTATTTGGTGTTTGCGTTGAGCATAAACATGATTGGATTATGTTTATCGCAATACGGTTATTCATTTAAGGAGAATAATGGTTACTCTGTTTATTTGAATAATACCTTCAATGGTCTTGCACCTAAAATGAATCTCGATCGCCGTGATACACATGTTTGTGCCAAAAGATATACAATAGTAATGATAGTACCACATACTTGTGGCACTGCCATTTGAGTCATATTGGTATAGAACGCATGAAGAAGCTCCATGTAGATGGATCTTTGGACTCACTCATTTTGAAAAGATTGAGACATGCGAACCATGTCTATTGGTGTATATGCATGAAGAAACTCCATGCAGATGGATCGTTTGGACTCACTTGATTTTGAATCACTTGAGACATGCAAATCATACCACATGGGCAAGATGACTGAAAGGCCTCGTTTTCAGTAAGATGGAACAAGAAAGCAACTTGTTGGAAGTAATACATTTTGATGTGTGCAGTGCAATGAGTGCTGAGGCATGCAGTGGATATCGTTATGTTCTTACTTCACAGATGATTTGAGTAGATGCTGAGTGTATTTACTTGATGAAACACAAGTCTGAATTATTGAAAGGTTCAAGTAATTTTAGAGTGAAGTTGAAGATCGTCGTGACAAGAGGATAAAATGTCTGTGATATGATCATAGAGATGAATATTTGAGTTACGAGTTTGGCACAAAATTAAGAAATTGTGGAAATTGTTTCACGACTAATACCGCTTGGAACACCATAGTGTGATGGTGTGTCCGAACATCATAACTGCACCCTATTGGATATGGTGCATACCATGATGTCTCTTATCGAATTACAACTATCGTTTATGGGTTAGGCATTAGAGACAACCGCATTCACTTTAAATAGGGCACCACGCAATTCTGTTGAGACGACACCGTTTAGAGAAACCTAAGGTCGTCGTTTCTTAAAAGTTTGGGCCTGCGATGCTTATGTGAAAAAGTTTCAAGCTGATAAGCTCGAACCCAAAGCGGATAAATGCATCTTCATAGAATACCCAAAACAGTTGGGTATACCTCCTATTTCGGATCTGGAAGCAGAAGTGATTGTTTCTAGAAACGGGTCCTTTCTCGAGGAAAAGTTTCTCTCGAAAGAATTGAGTGGGAGGATGGTGGAGACTTGATGAAGTTATTGAACCATGACTTCAACTAGTGTGTAGCAGGGCACAGGAAGTTGTTCCTGTGGCACCTACACCAATTGAAGTGGAAGCTTATGATAGTGATCATGAAACTTCGGATCAAGTCACTACCAAACCTCGTAGGTCGATAAGGATGCGTACTACTTCAGAGTGGTACGTAATCCTGTCTTGGAAGTCATGTTGCTAGACAACAATGAACCTACGAGCTATGGAGAAGCGATGGTGGGCCCGGATTCCGACGAATGGCTCGAGGCCATGAAACCCGAGAGAGGATCCATGTATAAAAGCAAAGTGTAGACTTTGGAAGAAATACTTGATGGTCGTAAGGCTGTTGGGTGTAGATGGATTTAAAAGGAAGACAGACAATGATGGTAAGTGTCACCATTAAGAAAGCTCGGCTTGTCGTTAAGATGTTTTCCGACAAGTTCAAGGAGTTGACTACGATGAGACTTTCTCACTCGTAGCGATGCTAAGAGTCTGTTGGAATTGTGTTAGCAGTCTTGCAGATAGGATGTCAAAAACATTGTTTCCTCGACGATTTTCTTGAGGAAAGGTTGTATGTGATACAACCAGAAGGTTTTTGTCAATCCTGAAAGATGCTAACAAGTGTGCAAAGCTCCAGCAATCCTTCTAAGGACTGGAGTAAGCATCTCAGAGTTGGAATGTACGCTTTGATGAGATGATCAAAGATTTTGGGTTTATACAAAGTTTGTTAGAAACTTGTATTTACAATAAAGTGAGTGGGAGCGCTACAACATTTCTGATAAGTATATGTGAATGACATATTGTTGATCCGAGATGATGTAGAATTTCTGGAAAGCATACAGAGTTATTTGAAAAGTGTTTTTCAATGGAAAACCTGGATTAAGCTACTTGAACATTGAGCATCAAGATCTATAAGGATAGATCAAAAACCGCTTAATAGTACTTTCAAATGAATACATGCCGTGACAAGTTTTTGAAGGAGTTCAAAATCAGCAAAGAAGGAGTTCTTGGCTGTGTTACAAGGTGTGAGTATTGAGTAAGACTCAAGACCTGACCACAGCAGAAGAGAGAGAAAGGACGAAGGTCGTCCCCTATGATTTAGACGTAGGCTCTACAGTATACTACGCTGTGTACCGCACATGAAGTGTGCCTTGCCATGAGTTGGTCAAGGGGTACAATAGTGATCCGGGAATGGATCACATGACAGCGGTCGAACTTATCCTTAGTATCTAGTGGACTAAGGAATTTTCTCGATTATGGAGGTGAAAAGGAGTTCGTCGTAAAGGGTTACGTCGATGCGAACTTTGACACTAATCCGAATGACTCTGAGTAGTAAACCGGATTCGTATAGTAGAGCAGTAATTTGAAATGGCTCCAAGTAGCGCGTGGTAGCATCCACAAGATGACATAGATATTCGTAAAGCACACACGGATCTGAAAGGTTCAGACCCGTTGACTAATAACCTCTCTCACAAGCATAACATGATCAAACCAGAACTCATTGAGTGTTTATCACATAGTGATGTGAACTAGATTGTTGACTCTAGTAAACTCTTTGGATGTTGGTCACATGGTGATGTGACCTGTGAGTGTTAATCACATGGAGATGTGAACTAGATTATTGACTCTAGTGCAAGTGGGAGACTGTTCGAAATATGCCCTAGAGGCAATAATAAATTGGTTATTATTATATTTCCGTGTTCATGATAATCGTTTATTATCCATGCTAGAATTGTATTGATAGGAAACTCAAATACATGTGTGGATACATAGACAAGACCCCATAGTAAGCCTCTAGTTGACTAGCTCGTTGATCAATAGATGGTTACGGTTTCCTGACCATGGACATTGGATGTCGTTGATAACGGGATCACATCATTAGGAGAATGATGTGATGGACAAGACCCAATCCTAGTCCTAGCACAAGATCGTGTAGTTCGTCTGCTAAAGCTTTTCTAATGTCAAGTATCATTTCCTTAGACCATGAGATTGTGCAACTCCCGAATACCGTAGGAATGGTTTGGGTGTACCAAACGTCACAACGTAACTGGGTGGCTATAAAGGTGCACTACAGGTATCTCCGAAAGTGTCTGTTGGGTTGGCACGAATCGAGACTGGGATTTGTCACTCCGTGTAAACGGAGAGGTATCTCTGGGCCCACTCGGTAGGACATCATCATAATGTGCACAATGTGACCAAGGAGTTGATCACGCGATGATGTGTTACGGAACGAGTAAAGAGACTTGCCGGTAACGAGATTGAACAAGGTATCGGGATACCGACGATCGAATCTCGGGCAAGTAACATACCGATTGACAAAGGGAATTGTATACGGGATTGATTGAATCCCCGACATCGTGGTTCATCCGATGAGATCATCGTGGAACATGTGGGAGCCAACATGGGTATCCAGATCCCGCTGTTGGTTATTGACCGGAGAACGTCTCGGTCATGTCTGCATGGTTCCCGAACCCGTAGGGTCTACACACTTAAGGTTCGATGACACTAGGGTTATAGGGAATAGATATACGTGGTTACCGAATGTTGTTCGGAGTCCCGGATGAGATCCCGGACGTCACGAGGAGTTTCCGGAATGGTCCGGAGGTAAAGATTTATATATGGGAAGTCCTGTTTTGGTCACCGGAAAAGTTTCGGGTGCTATCGGTAACGTACCGGGACCACCGGGAGGGTCCCGGGGGTCCACCAGGTGGGGCCACCAGCCCCAGAGGCCTACGTGGGCCAATAGTGGGAAGGGACCAGCCCCTAGGTGGGCTGGGGAGCCTCCCACCAAGGCCCAAGGCGCCCTCAAGAGGAGAGGGGGCAAACCCTAGGAGCAGATGGGCCCTAAGGCCCACCCTAGGTGCGCCCCCCTCTCTCCCCCCTTGGCCGCCACCCAGATGGGATCTGGGGCTGCCGTCACCCCTGGGGAGGGAACCCTAGGTGGGGGCGCAGCCCCTCCTCTTCCCCTATATATACTTGAGGTATGGGGGCTGCCCAACACATGATTTGCTCTCCCTCTTGGCGCAGCCGTTCCCTCTTCCATGTCCTCCTCCTCTCCCGCAGTGCTTGGCGAAGCCCTGCTGGAGTGCCACGCTCCTCCATCACCACCATGCCGTTGTGCTGCTGCTGGACGGAGTCTTCCCCAACCTCTCCCTCTCTCCTTGCTAGATCAAGGTGTGGGAGACGTCACCAGGCTGCACGTGTGTTGAACGCGGAGGCACCGTTCTTCGGTGCTTAGATCGGAATCAACCGCGATCTGAATCGCTACGAGTACGACTCCTTCATCCGCGTTCTTGCAACGCTTCCGCATCGTGATCTACAATGGTATGTAGATGCACCCCCCTTCCCCTCGTTGCTAGATTACTCCATAGATTGATCTTGGTGATGCGTAGAAAATTTTGAATTTCTGCTACGTTCCCCAACAATGTCCACCAGGCGGAGCCAGCCACAGAGTTGGTCTGACGATACTCGGTTGCTTCGACGCTCCTCTGTCTCTCATGTCCGCCAGCTCCAAATCCCTCAGGCAGCGGTTTATAAAGGAGTTTGTTGAGAAAGGACTGTCAAATATTTCTTCATGTATTGCTCTTCTTCTAGATCGCCAGACCGCCCATAGAGTCACCACCATCCATGTGAATTCCGTATGTGACAACGAATCATGCATAGTAAAGATCCAGTTTTTTGCATCAAGGGACAAGTTGTCAAGCATTAACTCCACTATTTCCTCTGAGCAAAGTGACCATACACTTCTAGCCATCACACAATCTATCAACGCATGCTTCCAATCATCTTGCGCCGAACAGATGGCACACACACTTGAAGTTGCCATATTCCAGTGGTGTAATACCCCTGCTGTTGGGATCGATTCATGGCATAACCTCCATAAGAACACTTTAAGTTTTGATGGGACCTTGATGTGCCACAAAGCAGTCCAAGCTGCTTCTTCTGTTGCCTCATTTGAGTGTCCTCCCACCGGCTGCAGCAATGCCCCTCCTTGTAATTTCAGTTTCAGCAACAATTTATATACTGACCTTACTGGAAAAATTCCCCGCTCATCTTCTCCCCAAGCCCAAAAATCATCAACTTTTGTAGTGCAGAGTGGTATCTTTAGTATTATGTTGGCGTCCACGGGCAAAAAAACTGTATGCACCTTTTCTTCTATCCACCTTGCCTCAGTGGCATCAATTAGCTCTGCAAATCGTACTGGTTTATCCACAACCAAGCTCGCCATTGGTCTCATTAGGCCCGAACGTGGGAGCCAATTATGTTCCCATATATTGGTTTCTTCTCCAGTTCCAATCCTCCATATCAGACCTTGTTCAAGTGCTCCTCTCCCCTCCATAATAGCTCTCCATATCTGCGATGGTTTGCCTCCCAATTCTGCCTCAAGAAAAGACGTAGATGCAAAATACTTTGCTTGTAGAATTCTGGCACTTAAAGTGTTGGGTGACTGAATTAAGCGCCATGCTTGCCTTGCTAAAAGTGAGAGATTAAAGAGATCAATATCGCTAAAACCAAGTCCTCCCAAATACTTGGTTTTGTGCATATGTCCCACGAAATCCAGCAAGGTTTCCTCTTCCCTCTTTTACTTCCCCACCAAAACTGTCTGATCATAGAGGTAATGCTTCCACAAATGCCTCGCGGTAAAATAAAGCAAGACATTGAATAGACAGGTATCGCCTGAGCCACCGCCTTGATAAGCACCTCCTTACCGGCATATGATAGCAGCTTCTCCATCCACCCCTTGATTTTCTCCCATACCCTGTCCCTTAGATATTTGAAAGTGCCATTCTTTGCATGACCCACATCCATTGGCATTCCAAGATACCGATCGCTTAACTTGTAACATCCACGATGCGGCTATATCTCCCACGTGTCGAGGCACGACTTAGAGGCATAACCGCATTGTGGTTTTGTCGCAAGAAGGGTCATCTTCACACAATCCCATGTAGTGAACAAGAATGGGATAAAGAGTTGGCTTACAATCGCCACTTCACACAATACATAAATAAATCATACATCATTCAAGATACACACATAGGTCCGACTACGGAACCAAGATAAAAGAAGACAACCCAACTGCTAGATCCCTGATCGTCCCAACTGGGCTCCACTACTGATCAACAAGAAAAGCACAACACAACGAACAGGATCTTCATCGAGCTCCCACTTGAGCTCAGTTGCGTCACCTGCACTGGTCTCATCGGCACCTGCAAGTGTTTGGAAGTATCTGTGAGTCACGAGGACTCAGCAATCTCACACCCGCGAGATCAAGACTATTTAAGCTTAAGGGGAGGCAAGGGTAAGGTGGTGAGGTTGCAGCAGCGACTAAGCATATATGGTGGCTAACTTACGCAAATAAGAGCGAGAAGAGAAGCAACGGAATGGTCGTGAACTAGCAATGATCAAGAAGTGATCCTGAACTCCTACTTACGTCAAACATAACACAAGAACCGTGTTTACTTCCCGGACTCCGCCGAGAAGAGACCATCACGGCTACACACGCGGTTGATCCGTTTTAATTAAGGTCAAGTGTCAAGTTCTCTACAACCGGATATTAACAAATTCCCATCTGCCACATAACCGCGTGCACGGCTTTCGAAAGATAATACCCTGCAGGGGTGTCCCAACTTAGCCCATTATAAGCTCTCACGGTCAACGAAGGATATTCCTTCTCCCGGGAAGACCCGATCAGTCTCGGAATCCCGGTTACAAGACATTTCGACAATGGTAAAACAAGACAAGCAAAGCCGCCCAGATGTGCCGACAAATCCCGATAGGAGCTCCACATATCTCGTTCTCAGGGCACACCGGATGAGCAAGACGTCGGGTTGGCATAGACCCTGGTTGCCCAGGGGGCGCCGTACATCGCTCGGTTTTGACCAGCACTCGAAGGAGAACTGGCCCGGGGGTTAAAATAAAGATGACCCTTGAGTCTGCAGAACCCAAGGGAAAAAGGCTTAGGTAGGCAAATGGTAAAACCAAGGTTGGGCCTTGCTGGAGGAGTTTTATTCAAAGCGAACTGTCAAGGGGGTCCCATAAATCACCCAACCGCGTAAGGAACGCAAAATCAAGGAACATAACACCGGTATGACGGAAACTAGGGCGGCAAGAGTGGAACAAAACACCAGGCATAAGGCCGAGCCTTCCACCCTTTACCAAGTATATAGATGCATTAAATAAGATAAGAGATATTGTGATATCCCAACATAAATAGAATCCAAAATGGAGCAATCTTCATCTTCGCCTGCAACTAGCAACGCTATAAGAAGGGGCTGAGCATAGCGGTAACATAGCCAAACAACGGTTTGCTAGGAAGGGTGACAAAGGTTAGAGGTTCATGGCAATTAGGGAGGCTTGAACGAGTCCATGAAGAAGACAAACAAACGGAGTCGAACGAATCCTCACAACTCCGGAAAGTAACCGAAGCTAACGAGAGAAGCAACCCGGAAAGAAACAAACAACATAGTAAACAACCACCACATACACATGGCATGATGCAAAAACAAACATGATGCATGTCCGGTTTAAATATGCATGGCATGGCAAAGTGCAACAAACAATACTACAAGTTAAGTGGAGCTCAATATGCAACGAGTTGCATATGGACGAAACACCACATTTAATTATTTAGTTCTCTCTCGTTTATGGACCCAACAATATTAAATGTTATTAACCATGGCAAGAGGTGAGGCATAAGGAAACTACCTATTTAAGCAAGTTAAATGAGGCCGGAAACAAACAACAACAATTCCGGAAAATCCTCATGTCCATATATTGGGATTGGTACTGTTCTGCCATAAACGCAATTTTAATATTTTTAAACAGCAAAATGAAGTGCACCATGTTAAACTAGGCATTTTTCTACCCCATTTACATATAAAGTTTATTAAATTCCGAGTTACGGTTAATTAGTTATGAAATAAATCATTTTAATATGCCATTTATGCAAAATTAAATAAACAGCATTTTAAACATTTTAACATGGGATGAAAGTGGCAAATATTTAATCTACACAAAATTCTAAGCATTTTACATATTTATTTTGTTTTAATCCGATGCACGGTTGTGGAGTTATTAAATGCATGAAGTGCAAGGTGTTTTCTGTAAAACAGTAATTCTTTGGATAATAGAGAAATTCGCAGATCCTGAAAAAAAAACATCACATGGGCCGAAAGTGAATAGGAAGCCCAACAGAGGAAAAAAAACAAAGGGCGCTGGGGGCCTCACCATGGGCCTTGGCCCGTGCGGCTTGGAGAGGAAGGCTGGAAGGGGGCTGGGCCTTGGTGCTTGCTTGCGGCCCAGGAGGCTGGATCGAACGAGGAGGCGCGGGGCCGGGGTCAACGCGAGCGCTGCTCGTGCGCTCGTTCCCCTGTTCGAAGCAGAGAACTGCGGGCGGCGCCTGGAACAGAGCTCCGACGAGCGGGCGAAGGGGCGGCGAGGCGAGGGACTTGGCGGGGCGAGCAGGGGCGTGAGCGAGGCTGGCGAGGCAGCAGCGGGAGGGCTAGATCCGCAGCGGATCCGGTCGGAGACGGTCGGTTCTCGCCGGAGGCGGACGACTGCTGCTTGGGACTCCATGGGCGCCATGGCTGGGTCTACGGCAGCGTCGTGGGGTTCCTGAAGAGGAGAGAGAGGTGAGGGAGACGGGGAAACAGAGTGGCCATGGGAGAAGAGAGAAAAGGGAAGGAGAGGGACTTGACCGGCAGCACGTGAAGGACGAGGTCGCCGGAGACGGTCACGCGCGGTGGAGCTGCTGGTCCTGTGGTGCTGCGAAGAAGACGGAGGGCGACGAGAACAAGTGGATGCACGCACGGGAGTTCGAGGCGGCGGGGTCGACGTGCTCAGGAACGAGGGCGCCATGGGAGGAGCACGAGAGGAACTCGGGGTGGCTGCGTTCGCCGGCGGCGACGGCCGCAATTGCTGTTCACCGGAGACGAGGCGAGGTGGCCAGAGACGAGGCGAGGTGGAGGAGCACGGGGAGAAGGGGAGAAGGGGCTCGGGCTCCTGTTGGTGGGTGGAGGAAAACGAGGAGAAGAGGATCCAGAGGGGATTTGGTAGAGTGGCGGCGCGGCTGGGAGGATGGGACAGGGGAGGATCCCTAGAAAATATGGTTTGGTCTGATTATATAGCAGGTAGATTAGTTTAGGGGCTACTCGGGCCCTCCGATTATAATCGGGCGGTCGAGAATAAGTAGGCTAGAGCGTCCAACAAAGAAAACGGTAATGTTTTGTAGATGTTAGGGGATGATCCGGACCCAACGGTAACGAAAGTCCGGTTCGGGTTCGGAACAAATTTCGGACGCATGCGAGGGGGCGAAGCACTGTGCAAAGAGGGACTCCGGTTTAAGCAAGAGGGAAAACGAAGAACGAGGTTGGTCGCGGAAGGTTCAACGGAAGCAAGGGGGGCGCGGCCACTACGAGGGGATGCAAGTTTTAAAACATGGCGGCAACGAAGTGCCGATGCAATGCAAAAATAAAAGAGCAAGCACCAAAAGGAACACACGGCGATCACGAAATAAGGAAGTCTTCTGAAGCGTCGGTCTCGGGGCGTTACAACACTCCACCACTACGAGAGGATCTCGTCCCGAGATCTAGGATGGCACCGGAGAAAAACGGAAGAGGAAGAGAAAAGGTAAAGCTAAGTTGCTTCTTTGACAAACAAGTGAAAACAAAGAACCTTGCGAGGTTGAGCAAATCGAGAGAAATGACACAACGGAGATAAGTGAATTGAGAGCACTCTGTAGTAAACGGAAAACAAGGAACACCATGTGAACTTTGGAGTTTGCAAAGCTATGAATGTCGAGAACAATGGACGAGAAATACATGCAAGCACTCCGGTTGAAACGAGATGTACAAGGAACGATAATGATCAAATACGATAACGCTCCGGTTGGAAAATGGAAGGGTGGGGGGTACAATATGGACTTAGCAAAATGAAAGCACTTGGATGAGACTCCGGTTAGAAGAGGAATGATAGACACCAACACTCCGGTTAAAACAAGATAAAGAAGGAATGAGAATGATATAATTTGGGCAGCACTCCGACTGTAAATGGAAAGAATTGAACATGATCTTGACAAGATGAGAGGGTACTCGATGAAATCAACAACACATTGCCTCCGGTACTAATGAAAGAATGGCACAAGGGGTAAGAAAGATTTCAGACAGCACTCCGGTTGAGAAGGGAGGCAAAACTTGCCAGAATGGGAAGAACTTGAAAAGAGGGCACGACACTCCGGTTGGAAATTGATAAGCACGAAAAGAACACAGTCCTCACAAACCGAGAAGATGAGTGAAGAGAGCAACATCACAATGCCTCCGAAAGAAAAATAGAAGATAGATCATTGGAATAAAGAATGGAGAAGAAAATGACAACTTCCACCACAAATGAGCTTGGAAAGGATCCTTCCAAGAAGGTTATAACGGAGTTGTTTGGAAAACCCAACAACAAAAGAACAAGCTAGTAGTGGGCTTATGGACCACATCTCAAAATTATGAGGTGACGAACGGCCACTAAAGGAAGCCAATGGATTGAGTGAGATCACCAAGGTGATGAAAAGCTTTTTCACCAAGAGGATAGGAGAAAACTTGGATCATCGATAAGCACCACAAATAGCTACATTCCTTAGGGAAGGCTTTAGGTGAATTATAACCCAATATAACTCCAACAAAAAGATTGATTGGTTGAAAAGATCTCTTGAACGAAACAGAAAATGATGGATTTAATTATCTCATTCCTGACAACTTGTGAATCATGAAACATGAAGGAAATTGTCAAAATGACATAACACCATCCCAAAAGATAAGGTAGAGAGAATTGCACTTCGGAATGCAAGATGAAGAATGTATGAACTCCTCAAAACAACACATGTGTTGAGCACCATGTTTATTATAGAGTATAGCTTGGCGGATCATAACTTCAAGATAAATCTTGAAGAACAATTGAAGAATGAAAAGAATCCTTGACGAACCACCATGTAGAGCCTCCATGAAGAACTCCGGTAATAAAAGAATGATCAAACGAAATGGAAACTTAAAAAGAACTCCGGGAGAAGCCTTGCAATGATTAGATGAAGCTTTGAAATGATATAATTGAAATAACTTGGAGTTCCAGAAAGAAAGATGAACAATTGAAATCAAGAATTTGATATCATGAACGAACTCCGGAAGAAGGAACTAATCACTTGGAGGAAACAAGAATAAGAATTACATTACGCGTATCCTTCACCAATTTAAATTGATGACAAGCAACGGATTTTTGGCATACTACTTATTCTCGTAGAAAGGATTAAGATAGATATAGCGCAAACTTGGGAAGGTCTTCATCGAACCACCGGTAGAATTGAAACAACGAATAACTTGATATGATAACGAAGGAAGAGAAATCTTGAACGAACCACCGTAAGAATTGAAAATGAAAGTAGCAAAGGCACAATTCAACGGAAAGAATTAGAAAAGAATGAAGATAGTTGACAGAATTTAGATACACGAGAACGAAGAGATCATGGACTGATTTGAGGATATTTGAGTGATGCACCGGTATGATTTGGAGAACGAGAGCTGAAAACTTAGAACGAAGAAATCCTCTGAAAAGATGGCCTTTGGATGATCAAGAAATGAAAACAACTCTGAAATGCTCTGGATGGGTAAGAAAAGAATTACGCGATTGGAAACAATTTGAGAGGATGACAACAAGTTAGAACCATGAATCTTCAAGAGAAGGGACCAAGATTCAAGAGAATTTCTTCTTCGGTCTTCAAATGTTGAGAATGACGATGAGAAACACCACCATGAATTGTTGAGATACTCCGGGATGAAAAATTAGAAAGATTGAACCAACGATGAAAAGAATTTGAACGATCTTGAAGAAAGACAAATGACTGATGAAAAATTCATTCTTACGTCAAACTTTGCAATGAATTTGAGAATAACTCCGGAAAAATTAGATGAGTCAGGTAAGATCCTGGAAAAAAAACCTGTGGGTTAGGGCCCACTCAAGAGAAACACCATAGAAATGATTTAAAAGAGAGATTGCGCTAGTTGAATTAAATGGCTTGAATGAGATAGCATCCTCAAAAGAACTTGAGTGAATTGAGAATGGGAACTTGAATCCTCTGGGATAACTTCAGCACTCCGGAACAAGTGAATAGCAAACGGGGAATGATTAAGAGATGAACCAACATACGAAAACACTTGAAACGAGGAAGGGAATATGATCAACACCGAAAGCTTGAATTGAATCCACCGGAAAAGAATACGAGAATGAAGGATGATGAACTTGAAGTTTCGTGAGCATCTTCATGGAAAATCACCGGATAAGAACATTGAAAGAAAAGAATGAAGAGACTTTGCACGAATAAAATGGATACTTGGTTAAGACATCTGAGTCCTTGAAGCAAGAGGGTGGGAGGGCGGGAAAAACAAAGGCAACTTGGGGACGGATGAAACGAACAATGTTGGGAAACTGAGAGGTGATCTTGCGAATGTTGAAATGATTGGATCCACTTGAAGAGAAGCACGCCGGTAGAAAAAGAAATTACCATGACGACCTCGATGATCAAGAAGGATTAGTATTCACATAGCAATATGAGAACACCGTTTAGGGAAGGTATGGATTCCACATTTGACTTCGAAGCAACTCGAATACCACAAAACAAAACAAAACAAAGGATTGGCTCAGGAAATAAGCCGGAACAAACATATGATAGATATTTCGTCCGAAGTTTTCGTGGTGGGGCCCACACGGGCTCGATCGTACAGCACCATCATGTACAAGGCAGTGCACATGACATACGAAGCGTCCCCGAGTCGGCATAGCCAAGGACTCTTTAAGACACTACGAGACCACTGTAAAACCAACCGTGGAAAGGCGGACCACTAGACGTCGAACCCCAATCTCATATCATGCATCTGTCGGAAAGATATCCTAAGAGCTACTTGAATTCCCACTTATAAACTCCCGAAACTTTCTGGTTATGCAATCTGGTGTTGGGGATACAGGGGACACAAAATATATCACCCAAACTAACAATACCTAGATCCAGCTGTATCCATCCGTCAACACATAACCAAGAAATCTCCGGAAATCGTTTACCTCAACCTTCGAAAAACATCCGTTATACAAGTTATGGCAATACTCCCGAACTCCCGCCCCAGTACTGGGTGGCGTCGAGGTGATCTCACCAACAACTGCATAAAAGAGATTTCGATGTCGGCGAAACTCAGGTATTCCAGAACTGCAACGATAAAATTGTGACGACAACACCTCGGAGCTCAACTCCCCGGGACACTGCCACAACCCCTAAATGTCAGGAGGCACCAAGAACAATGTTCTCGTCACAAAACCATCGGAACGATTCCAAGATACCCGCGTGATCCTAAAAAAATTTTAGTGAAATTTGAGGAGAGAATAGTCAAAACTTCTACGTCAGGAGACCTCACCAGAGCGACGAAGGGACTGAGGAGTAAAAAGAATCCTACTCTCCGATATATATAATCCTAAGACTCAAAACATTTTTGTTCTAGACTCAACAACGCCAGCGATTCGATCAAGCAAGGGCCCCTAGGTCGGGGATGGCTCTGATTACCAACTTGTAACACCCACGATGCGGCTATATCTCCCACGTGTCGAGGCACGACTTAGAGGCATAACCGCATTGTGGTTTTGTCGCAAGAAGGGTCATCTTCACACAATCCCATGTAATGAACAAGAATGGGATAAAGAGTTGGCTTACAATCGCCACTTCACACAATACATAAATAAATCATACATCATTCAAGATACACACATAGGTCCGACTACGGAACCAAGATAAAAGAAGACAACCCAACTGCTAGATCCCTGATCGTCCCAACTGGGCTCCACTACTGATCAACAAGAAAAGCACAACACAACGAACAGGATCTTCATCGAGCTCCCACTTGAGCTCAGTTGCGTCACCTGCACTGGTCTCATTGGCACCTGCAAGTGTTTGGAAGTATCTGTGAGTCACGAGGACTCAGCAATCTCACACCCGCGAGATCAAGACTATTTAAGCTTAAGGGGAGGCAAGGGTAAGGTGGTGAGGTTGCAGCAGCGACTAAGCATATATGGTGGCTAACTTACGCAAATAAGAGCGAGAAGAGAAGCAACGGAACGGTCGTGAACTAGCAATGATCAAGAAGTGATCCTGAACTCCAACTTACGTCAAACATAACACAAGAACCATGTTCACTTCCCGGACTCCGCCGAGAAGAGACCATCACGGCTACACACGCGGTTGATGCGTTTGAATTAAGGTCAAGTGTCAAGTTCTCTACAACCGGATATTAACAAATTCCCATCTGCCACATAACCGCGGGCACGGATTTCGAAAGATAATACCCTGCAGGGGTGTCCCAACTTAGCCCATTATAAGCTCTCACGGTCAACGAAGGATATTCCTTCTCCCGGGAAGACCCGATCAGTCTCGGAATCCCGGTTACAAGACATTTCGACAATGGTAAAACAAGACCAGCAAAGCCGCCCAGATGTGCCGACAAATCCCGATAGGAGCTGCACATATCTCGTTCTCAGGGCACACCGGATGAGCAAGACGTCGGGTTGGCATAGACCCTGGTTGCCCAGGGGGCGCCGGACATCGCTCGGTTTTGACCAGCACTCGAAGGAGTTAAAACCAAGGTTGGGCCTTGCTGGAGGAGTTTTATTCAAAGCGAACTGTCAAGGGGGTCCCATAAATCACCCAACCGCGTAAGGAACGCAAAATCAAGGAACATAACACCGGTATGACGGAAACTAGGGCAGCAAGAGTGGAACAAAACACCAGGCATAAGGCCGAGCCTTCCACCCTTTACCAAGTATATAGATGCATTAAATAAGATAAGAGATATTGTGATATCCCAACATAAATAGAATCCAAAATGGAGCAATCTTCATCTTCGCCTGCAACTAGCAACGCTATAAGAAGGGGCTGAGCATAGCGGTAACATAGCCAAACAACGGTTTGCTAGGAAGGGTGACAAAGGTTAGAGGTTCATGGCAATTAGGGAGGCTTGAAAAGCAAGTGGTAGGTAGCGCGGCATAGCAATAGAGCGAACAGCTAGCAAGCAAAGATAGAAGTGATCTCGAGGGTATGGTCATCTTGCCTGAGATCCCGCAAGGAAGAAGAACGAGTCCATGAAGAAGACAAACAAACGGAGTCGAACGAATCCTCACAACTCCGGAAAGAAACCGAAGCTAACGAGAGAAGCAACCCGGAAAGAAACAAACAACATAGTAAACAACCACCACATACACATGGCATGATGCAAAAACAAACATGATGCATGTCCGGTTTAAATATGCATGGCATGGCAAAGTGCAACAAACAATACTACAAGTTAAGTGGAGCTCAATATGCAACGAGTTGCATATTGACGAAACACCACATTTAATTATTTAGTTCTCTCTTGTTTATGGACCCAACAATATTAAATGTTATTAACCATGGCAAGAGGTGAGGCATAAGGAAACTACCTATTTAAGCAAGTTAAATGAGGCCGGAAACAAACAACAACAATTCCGGAAAATCCTCATGTCCATATATTGGGATTGGTACTGTTCTTCCATAAACGCAATTTTAATATTTTTAAACATCAAAATGAAGTGCACCATGTTAAACTAGGCATTTTTCTACCCCATTTACATATAAAGTTTATTAAATTCTGAGTTACGGTTAATTAGTTATGAAATAAATCATTTTAATATGGCATTTATGCAAAATTAAATAAACAGCATTTTAAACATTTTAACATGGGATGAAAGTGGCAAATTATTAATCTACACAAAATTCTAAGCATTTTACATATTTAGTTTGTTTTAATCCGATGCACGGTTGTGGAGTTATTAAATGCATGAAGTTCAAGGGGTTTTCTGTAAAACAGTAATTCTCTGGATAATAGAGAAATTCGCAGATCCTGAAAAAAAAACATCACATGGGCCAAAAGTGAATAGGAAGCCCAACAGAGGAAAAAAAACAAAGGGCGCTGGGGGCCTCACCATGGGCCTTGGCCCGTGCGGCTTGGAGAGGAAGGCTGGAAGGGGGTTGGGCCTTGGCGCTTGCTTGCGGCCCAGGACGCTGGATCGAACGAGGAGGCGCGGGGCCGGGGTCAACGCGAGCGCTGCTCGTGCACTCGTTCCCCTGTTCGAAGCAGAGAACTGCGGGCGGCGCCTGGAACAGAGCTCCGACGAGCGGGCGAAGGGGCGGCGAGGCGAGGGACTTGGCGGGGCGAGCAGGGGCGTGAGCGAGGCTGGCGAGGCAGCAGCGGGAGGGCTAGATCCGCAGCGGATCCGGTCGGAGACGGTCGGTTCTCGCCGGAGGCGGACGGCTGCTGCTTGGGACTCCATGGGCGCCATGGCTGGGTCTACGGCAGCGTCGTGGGGTTCCTGAAGAGGAGAGAGAGGTGAGGGAGACGGGGAAACAGAGTGGCCATGGGAGAAGAGAGAAAAGGGAAGGAGAGGGACTTGACCAGCAGCACGTGAAGGACGAGGTCGCCGGAGACGGTCACGCGCGGTGGAGCTGCTGGTCCTGTGGTGCTGCGAAGAAGACGGAGGGCGACGAGAACAAGTGGATGCACGCACGGGAGTTCGAGGCGGCGGGGTCGACGTGCTCGGGAACGAGGGCGCCATGGGAGGAGCACGAGAGGAACTCGGGGTGGCTGGGTTCGCCGGCGGCGACGGCTGCAATTGCTGTTCGCCGGAGACGAGGCGAGGTGGCCAGAGACGAGGCGAGGTGGAGGAGCATGGGGAGAAGGGGAGAAGGGGCTCGAGCTCCTGTTGGTGGGTGGAGGAAAACGAGGAGAAGAGGATCCCGAGGGGATTTGGTAGAGTGGCGGCGCGGCTGGGAGGATGGGACAGGGGAGGATCCCTAGAAAATAGGGTTTGGTCTGATTATATAGCAGGTAGATTAGTTTAGGGGCTACTCGGGCCCTCCGATTATAATCGGGCGGTCGAGAATAAGTAGGCTAGAGCGTCCAACAAAGAAAACGGTGATGTTTTGTAGATGTTTGGGGATGATCCGGACCCAACGGTAACGAAAGTCCGGTTCGGGTTCAGAACAAATTTCGGACGCACGCGAGGGGGCGAAGCACTGTGCAAAGAGGGACTCCAGTTTAAGCAAGAGGGAAAACGAAGAACGAGGTTGGTCTCGGAAGGTTCAACGGAAGCAAGGAGGGGCGCGGCCACTACGAGGGGATGCAAGTTTTAAAACATGGCGGCAACGAAGTGCCGACGCAATGCAAAAATAAAAGAGCAAGCACCAAAAGGAACACACGGCGATCACGAAATAAGGAAGTCTTCTGAAGCGTCGGTCTCGGGGCATTACATAACTGCTCATCATGAACTTGCAAGGTGTTTTTAATCCCATCCCTTGATGCCTGTGGACAGCCTTTACTAAAGAAGATCGAAGATTTCTCATTATTCAATCTTTGCCCAGATGCCCTGCAATATGTTTCCAACAGATTTGACACCACCTCTGCCCCTTCTGTACTCGCCTTGAACAACAGCAGGCTATCATCAGCGATGAGCAAGTGGTTGACAACCGGAGCTGTCGGGGCCACCTGGACTCCGGAAAATGCTGATGACTGAGGAACTGATTTCAGTAGGCACGAAAGGCCCTCCGCTGCTATCAAGAAAAGATAAGGGGAGATAGGGTCTCCCTGTCGAATCCCTCTGCTGGGTTTAAACTCCTCCAACTTTTCTCCATTAAACAGAACAGAAAAAGAAACTGATTTGATCATACTCATTACCACCTTTATCCACTGTTGAGCAAAACCGAGCCTCTCCATCATTGCTTGGAGATAGTCCCACTCGAGCCTGTCATAAGCTTTCATCATATCCAACTTGAGAGCACAGTGACTATTTTTCTTTGACTTACTTCCCTTCATAAAATGCAAACACTCATATGCCGTGATAATATTGTCTGTTATGAGCCTGCCAGGAACAAATGCAGACTGTTCCTCTGAGATTATCTCCGGCAAAATTTGCTTCAATCTGTTTGCAATCACCTTCGAAGCAATTTTATACAAAACATTGCACAAACTGATAGGTCTGAACTAACTAAGTAATGTTGGACTCAATACCTTTGGGATAAGGACCAAGAAGGTGTCATTGATACATTCTGCATCTTCCTCCCCTCGGACTATCCTGAGAATAGCCTTTGTCACCTCATTCCCACACACATCCCAATGGCGCTGATAGAAGTGAGCCGGGAATCCATCCGGCCCCGGAGATTTTGTTGGGAACATCTGAAAAAGAGCAGCCTTGACTTCATCTTCAGAATATTCTGCACATAGAATGCCATTCATCTCTGAGGTGACCTTACGAGGCACATGCCTTAGGACCGCCTCCATGTCCGACACCCCCTCGTTTGTGTATAAATTCTTGTAGAAGGCTGTGACCATCTCTTTTAGTTCTTCCGGGTCATCCACCTGAACCCCCAAAGAATTCATCAAAGCTTTAATCATATTTTTCTTCCTCCTCATGCTAGCTCTCATATGGAAAAATTTTGTGTTCTTGTCTCCCGCCGCCAGCCATTCAATCCTTGAACGCTGCCTCCACAACAATTCTTCTCTATGGTATAATTCCACCAGCTTCTCATTCACCTTTTGATCTTCATGACAAGGTCCAGGTCGTCCAGGGGCATTCCGCAGCTCGTCAAGTTTCTTTTTCAACTCCTTTATTTCACGGCGCACAGACCCAAAAGTCCTCCTATCCCATGTTCTCAAGTTATTTGACAAGTTTGCCAGCTTATTCTTCAGATCTGCCACTCTTCCTTCCTCCATCGGTGCCGCCCATGAGGCACTAATTGTGCCCTTCAGATCTTCATGTGTTTCCCATGCCACCTCATAGTGGAAGATCTTCTCCTTTACTTGGCGATGGTCCTGCTCCAAGTTTAACACAAGCTGTATCGGGCCATGATCCGATGTTGCTGACGTTAGATGGTTAACACCCGCGAGTGGAAATAGAGAACACCACTCGGTTGAACCAAGAGCCCGATCCAACCTAACTCTGGTGTAAGAACCCCCCGTAACCTTCTTCCTCAAAAGTCTAGAACCTCCCCATATACCCCAAATCCATAAGCATGCAAGTATCGACCATGTCCCTGAATCCTTGGATCTGAGCATTGCTTCTCTCTCCAACCCCCTCATGTTCTTCTGGACGTAAGACTTCATTGAAATCCCCTATACATAGCCATGGGAGGGGGCTTAAACTTGCTATATTTTTCAAAGTCTCCCAGGTCTGGTGCCTCAAGTTTGTTTGAGCTTCACCGTACACCACTGTTAGTCTCCACGGGTCACAACCCGGGTTCCTCACGTCACAATCCACGTGATAATCCGAGTAACCAAAAATACCAATGTTTATTGAATTATTCCAGAACAAACCGATTCCTCCACTTCTGCCTACACTGCTGATAGCATAACCATTATCATAACCAACTGAAGTAGCTAAACTTTCTACCCTAACTTTATCAATTTGAGTCTCTACTATACATAGAACGATAGGGGAAAAATTCTTCACGATATCGCGAAGCTCGCGAATTGTCGAGGCTTTGCCCGCACCCCGACAATTCCAACATATGATACTCATTGCTTCCAGCGGTACTCCTCACGAGAGCCCGCCGATAGATCTTTGTATGCCTCGTTGCCCTCTACCGTGTTGGTCTCTTCTGCTTCATGATCCACTTCAAGAGTGCTATCCAACTTCCTCCCCTGGCCACCCCCTTTCTTCGGCATTTTCACTTCTTTTCTCGGAGACACATACACCGGAGGGAAAGGAGGCACTCCCGACGGTTTCTCCCTCACCACCAACGCCGTGGCCGTACCCGACAAAACTCCTTCTCCTGCTCCTGTACCCGTTCCGAGGAGGTTAGCTGTTGTGTTATCAGCCGACAGCCTCTTGAGCGAGGCCCCCCGATCCATCCTCCTCTTCCATTGACATCTTTCTGCCCATACCCCCCGAAGCACTGATTTCAGGTCCAGTGTTCCCCGGCATGGTGGATTTGTTTCTGCCAACATCATGGTTCTGGACCTGCGGCTGATTTTGAACATGTTGCTGCTGGTTTGACGTATTCAATCCATCCCCATCTTGCGCCTTCTCCTCCGACTCATCTGCTGCTTCATGGGTCTGCGGCGGTCTTGCATTGAACCACCAGCTCTGGTTCGGATTATACTGTTCCCTTCCTCTGCCTCATCCTCCCATCGCATAACCTCCTCTCCCGCTATGTGATTGAGCATACCCTCTTCGTGCTGATCGAACTCTCACATTATCTTCAAATATGAAAGCACCCCATTCAAAGGCAGTTTCGTCGTGAACCCCGTTTCCACACTCCTCGTGCCAGTGACCAAACTCTCCACAATTATAACAGAATATAGGCAGCTTCTCATACTTGACTTGATATTTCTGTAGGAGATATGCCCTAGAGGCAATAATAAATGATATTATTTATCTCCGAGTTCATAATTATGTTTATGTTCCATGCTATAACTGCTATGGTTCTCGAGTCTGCAATAACCACGAGGCTCGGAGGAAGACTCATATGCACGTGTGGAATAATAAACGGTAAAATGTATTCCTAGTCTGGCCTCTAAGACTAGCTCAAGTGTTGCATGATGGTTATGTTTTCCTGATCATGGGCATGTCTATGTCAGCAACCTTGAGGGCACAATGTTAAGAGAACATTTGTGTTGAATCGACTCGGCATGATGTTATGCTAAGAGATTCATTCGTCACAAGTTAATGGTACATAACACAGAGATGGTTAACGTTTGCATGATTCCTTAGACCATGAGAGTATCGAGTTTCTTCATGCTTGCTTCATGAACTTTGGGGTTTGTTAAACGTCATCCGTAAATGGGTGGCTATTACGGCGGCTTACGGGTTCATGGAAAAGTGTGTCAAGTAACTTGATAGCTCAAGATTGGGATTTGCTCCTCCGACGATGGAGAGATATTCTCGGGCCCTCTCGGTATTACAGTATCCATCATCGTCTGGCCAGACACAGTGTGATTTGATCACTGGGATGCCGGAACATGGAAACGAGAAAAGAGAACAAAACCGGTAACGAGGTAACTTGCATGGTGGACAAATTGTTCGTCCATGGGCATGCAATAAATCTCACCTCGGGTGTTTGTGTCATATCGCGAAGCAACAGGAATAGCTCACTGCAACTGGAGGTTCACTCGAATATTCATTCGTGTGGGTATAGGGGTCAATATGGGTGTCCACGGCTCCGATGTTGATCATTGATCGGAAGGGGTTCCAGGTCATGTCTATACTTCACCGAACCTATAGGGTCACACGCTTAAGGGTCATCTATCTGCTGAATACTAGACAGGGAATCTGAGAGAAAATCACCGAAAAAGTTTCGGACAGCGGAATCGTACCGTAGAGAGAGGTCATCGGATAAGTTTCGATGATACCGAAAAGTTGTTTCGGGATACACCATTAAGTCAAATTGGTTTCGGCACATGCCTGATAATTCTTGGAGGATGCCAGAATCATTCTGGAAGCTTTTTGGAATTTTCTGAGATAAAAACCGGAAATGTTCCGGAGGTGCCGGAGCCACTTCAGATGCTTTTCGCAGATGAAAATCACTAAACCGGAATTGTTTCGGAACGCGTTGAAAATAATTTTGGTGGGTACTGGAAATGTTCTAAGCCCACATAAATATTTTCAGTTCGAACAGACGCTGAAAATGTCGTTGTGAATAGTGAAAGTGCTTTTTGGGATATTTTATGGTGAGTCACCTTTTGGGATATCTCCAAAAGGCTTCTAGAAGGGCTTGGGGGCCAAGCATGCTCCTCATGGGGGTCCCCCAAGGGGGTTGGCCGGCCACATGTGTGGGGCTCCATGGAGCTCCACTTCACTCCCCATTATGCCCTTCATGTGTGACATTTGCATGGGCATTTTCGGTTTTTGTGAGCCATACCTACCCCTTGGCTTTCCTATAAATAGAGGAGGAGTGGGCAGCCCAAACCTCATCCCTTCTCACAGACAAGTGCCATGCAATGATCTGGCTTCTCTCTCCCTCCCCGCGAAATAGTTTCGTAGAGCCGAAAGGCTGTCTGGGTTCCGGCAGGAACTAGTTCTGGACGGCGAAGCCCTGCCGGATAGATGACACCGTATGTGTTCAACTCTATAGAGAGATCGTAGTTTCGGTCTTAGTTCGTGAGTGCCTCCCGAAGGGCTGTCCATGTGACCGTCCGAGTTTCGAAGGTTCTCCCGAAGGGCTGCCCGAGTGACCGTTCGAGTTTCGAAGGTCCTCCCGAAGGGCTGTCCGCGACACCGTCCGGGTGGCTGTTCGACCGCCTCCCGGAGGGCTGTCTGAGGAGCAGATGAGGGTATACATCCTCGCGGTTGGGAGGTTGTAAATCCTAGCTGCGGGGATCTGCACCGTCGATCGTCATCGACTCTACTTCCCGCTGTGCTACGAGTCGCTAACGAAAAAGATCAAACCATGTATGTAGTCTCCATAGTGGTCCTGGGCTGGTGCGTAGGTCAGAAATTTTTTGTTTTCTGTCGCGTTACCCTACAGTGGCATCAAGAGCCGTGCTATGCGTAGATGCAGGTTTCGATCTAGAATACATGGAGATGTATGGGTATTGCATAATATAATTAGGTAGTAGATGAGATCTATTGCTGAAAATTATTTATGCGGGTGACAAATCTGTTACCCGAGGTTCTTGTTGGTTCCCTAGAATTTGCGTTTGCTCAATCTCGAGACAGCATGGTGGAATTTGACAAAGTTCTGGCAATCCGTGATCCTGATTGATCATGGAAGTACTATCAGTTCTTTGGGTTCTGCCGTAGTCAAAAGAAAGATGAAATTCGCAGATGAAAGGGCATTGCAGATATGATCTGCACGGGGGTCATACGTATGACGAAGTTTAGTATGGGGCTCGAGATTTAATTATCTCGTGTTTCATACACCCCGAGATGTTAATCTAGCAACTTGAATAATCATACTTGATGATAAAATGTTGGTAGCTGCGGTTTAAGTCAAAACCTTAGAAGCCACGTAAAATAAATTTTGCATAAACCGATTAGAGGCGTCTAACTTGGTTTTGCAGGATGTGCATGTGATGTGGTATAGTAGTGCTCATACTAATTCGATTATGTATGAGATGACTATATGATGTAATTTGATTAGCATGACCTGCGTGTCATGATTCGGCATGATGGCTGGAGCCATATGATTGCACTTTAATGGCCTGCGTGTCAACCTTGTTGTAATGCATTATTTTGTTAGCTATAGAGATAGCAATATTATCTGGTGCATCGACAAGGTGGTGGCAATCTTCGCGAAGGTGAACACTGACGCGAATGCCGAAGATGAAGAAATGAAAGGCTTCTCCGTCAGAAAGGGCTATACTATATCATGCTATTATGAATTGCCTGAGATGTTTATCCCTTATGATGCACCCTTCTTGATTGCCCGGTAGTCGCTTTTTATTAGGGTGATCTCTCACTTAAAATATCAAAGTAGTTAGTGTTCACCCAAGTGTAGCACCGTCTGAAATTCGTATATTTTCAGGGTGCGCCATGTACACATGAGCACGAACGAATCGAGAGGAATGAGGCGGGTGAGGTCAGACCTCGTAGCAAGATCACTTGGTTTTCTTTGACGTTCAGGCAGGAGAGTCCTGAGCTCGGAACACGCCCATCGAAAGATGAACAAGAATCACATAGAGATGTGATCGGCAAGTTGGCCTACCGATTGAAATTCGTGTCATCAGTGATGAACCCGTCAATGGCATCGAATGGAAATATGGATCTTGAATCACTCTAAATCAATTATGAGAGATGTTGATTTGAGTGGGAGCGCACTGTTGAATTAACATGTTTAATTCTCAGTGCAATTAATTATGAACACTGTTTAAGTGTTTCTTGCATAATAGTTGTAGAATAATGGCTCGCATTTCCACCTTCCCTATTAAAATTGAATAGCTGTTAAATATCTGGTTAAAACTTTACGATTGGTAACGTAATATGAGGATTGTCCTCAAAAGTGCCGAGAAGGACTTTGTCCTATCGCATGCTTTCCGTATCCTCCCGCTAATGCTATGGACCATGTGACTCTCGTCCTTCGATCCAAAAGCTAGAATTCTGTTACGGTCAAGTGGAATATGTTTGCTTCCATGAAACCCAAACTTCGAAAGTTGGGATAGTTATATGATATTCATGGAACTGAAAATTATTTTCAGATACAAACAAAGCAATGTTTGTTTGCAAGTATTAGTAAAAGTGTTTACTATGCATTTGACTGTTGGGAAAGGGATCCAGAAGAACGCCTGTCATATAATGAAAGGTGAATAAAACAACAACTTAAAGAGAAAGGAAGTGTCCAAAGGGTGTTAGTATGACTTACACGCCTAGGAAGTCCGGGGCTAATGCCACTCTTAAGTTGGGTGCTTCTTCTGAGAGTAGGAGAAATACTAAAAGTTAAACTGCTAGAAGTATAAAGGCAAAAGGAAAGAAGACTGGAATATCCAGCTCATGTATGAATGTCATACAAGTTTTTGATGTATAGAAGGCTGGTCAAAGATATAGTTCTTGCGAATTATGGTTAAACATGTTAATCACTAATTCTTGGGTATTGTGAGTTCATCACAAAAATGCCCGCTCGATTGCATTCTGTTGCAACTCGATGTAAGAACTACTATGGCCTGAAAGACTAGCTAGAAATGAGGTTAAGGTATACACAGGGAACATGGTAAATGTTACTATACCTTCCATCGGTGTATTGCCGTCTGTATTTATTTTCATAATTCATTTAGAGTTTTACATACTCTATCCCATTGCATAAGGTATCTTGCAAGAAGGTTGTTCATAAGAGAACTTTTTATGTTCGATGTTATGAATAACACAAGGGCCATACTTTCATTATGAATGAGATGTATGTTATGAATATTGATAATAATACAATACCTCTGGGTTTACTTTCATAATTCATTTTAGAGTTTCATACACTCTAGCCCATTGCACAATGTTTGTTGCAAAAGAGTTGTTCATAAAAACAACAATTGTTGTTAAGTATTATGAATAACATAAGGGCCATACTTCCATTATCGATGGGTGCTATGAATATTGAGGGTAATATGATACATCCATAACACTGACGCTAAATGTCGCAAGACTAAAAGAATACCACACAAGTGTGGCACTACATTTGGTCACATTGGAGAAACCCGCATGGAAAATTCCATTATGATGGATTTTGATGTCTTTTTGATTTTGAATCATCTGACACTTGCAACTTTCCTCCGAAAAGTGAAGTGACTAAAATACCGTTCACAGGCCATAAGGAACGAACAACAAACTTATTAGTGATCATACATTTGATGTGTGTAGTCCGATAAGTGTTGTTAGTGGTGGATTTATTTATCTTCAGAAATGACTCAAGTAGATATATGGATATTTACTTGATGAGACGTAAGTCTGGATCTTTTGAAATCGTTCGAAAGGTTCTCAAAAATGAAGTAGAAGTTATTGTAACAAGAAAATTATGTTTCTGCAATTTGATTGCACAAAGGAATATTTGAGTTACATGTTTAGCGAATGTCTGATGAGTTGTGAAAGGGGTTTCATAAACTTGCACCTCCCGGAACACCACTGCAAGTGGACAGTCCGTGGAGATGTAATCAAACCATTTATGACATGGTAAGGTCAAAGATGACATAAATAAATTTGCCATTATCCTTTTAAAGTGATGCTTTAGACACTGCGGCTTTTACACTGAAAAGAGCTACATCGGGTCTGTTGAAATGAAGCCATGGTATGGTACGCCCAACCATGTTATATCTTTTCTTAACATTTGGAATATGGGGCTTGTGTAAAAGGTTACAAACCTATTCCAAATCAGACAAGTGCTACTTTATAGGTTATACCAAAATGTTGGGTATTCCTCCCTCACTATACCGAGGCAAATAGTTTTGCCGCGAAACGGTGTGCTTTTAAAGAGAATGGTTCTTTCAAAAAGGTGAGTGGGAGAATAGTGCAACTCGACGAGATAAACAGTATGTACGTCATCAGATCAAAGGAAAGAGATCTTGGAAGTGATTCCAGAGTTTCCTACTGCGACTGATACGGAAGTCTCTACAATAAAATGTATGAACTTCGGTCGAACTTGCAGCTGAACCACGTAGGCAAGGCTCGTGCAAACCTCTCAGATGCGCAAACGAGATATTGTTGTTAGACAACATTATACCTACAATACACAAGGAAGCGTTGATGGGCCCTGACTCCGGAATTGGCTAAATGCCAATACAACCCGAGTTAGTTTCCATATAAGTGATTCAAGATTAAAACCTTGATACACCTTTTGGAAGACTTAGAGTCTAACGAATATTTATGGAACTTAAAACTGATACGGATAAAATGTTTTATCCATAAAGCTCGACTTGTTGAAATAACAAGTTCAAGAGTTGACTACGATGAGGTTGTTTTCATCGTAGCGATGCTTAAACTCGGTTCGGGTTGAACTAGCAATTAATACATATTTCAATCATGAGATATGAAACATGGATGATAAAAGGATTTCCATCTGATGGAAATGAAAGCTAGGACTTGTATATGATACAGTCCAAAGTAATTTGTCGATCCAGAGGATGCTAGTAGGTATGCAAACTTCAGAGTTCCAGCAATGGACAGAAGAGAGCAAAATGGAGTTGGAATATTCGTGTTTTGATGAAATGGTCAAGGGGGTTTTGACTTCATCAATGGGTAACGAAGATACTTGTAATTCAAGAAAGTAAGTGGGAGCGTAATAATATTTCTAAAAACCTTATGTGCTTGGCACATTGGTAATTGGAAATAAATTTCTTGACACGAATTAGGACTTCATTTGAAAATAGTTTTTCGATGAAGTGCTTAGGCTAAATAGCCTCAATATTAGGCATGATGATCTATGGAGATAGATTTACCTTATGGGGCTAAGCAATGAATACATGTTGACAAGATGCTAAAACCTTTTAGCATTTAAAACGCCAAGGAGTGATTCTTGCCAAAGTCACATGGAAAGAGTTTTTGCAAGACTCGGTGTCCCAAAACACTGATGACTAAAATACATGATGTAGATTCCACACACTTTTGTGTTTGGATTAATCATGTATTCCATGGTATGTAAAATAACCAGATATGTCCGATACTCCCAAGGTGTTGCGAGTATGGATACCAAAGTGATCAAATTACTGATCATGGGACAACAGTGAAAGATGTCACAGAGTACTAGAGTAAGTACTGATGACATGGTTTTCTCGCAAGCAGAGATCATGAAGAGTTCGTTGTAAAATGTTACATCGATACAGTCTTCATCTTTTCTCCATGCAATTTTCGATTTAAATTAAGGGTTTTGTGTAACACACAATGTGGTGGCACAATTAGTTGGAATTTGTTCAAACTAGTTACTGTGGCTAATTCGATAACAAGGGCTAAGTATGTTGACGCTTTAGAAGCGACAAAGAAGATGTTGAATCATATAGTTCATTCATGAACTTAGTATAGTTCCAAGATGGCTTTTGACAATGGGACACTACTGCAGGTAGTTGCTCCATAACTCAGTCTGAGGAATCCAGGTTCGACCTGTGATTCACATACATACAAAGCCAAGTCCACACAAAATATGAATTTTGTAAAAACGTGAAAACGCGAGGACATAAAAAGATACACACGGAACTGAAGTCGTCAGATCCGTTGGACAACAGGCTATACCACAAGCGAAGCATAGTTACACCGGTGTGCCACAGGTGTGAAGTGCATTAGCATAAGCTAGATTATTGACTCTAGTGCAAGTGGGAGTCTGTAGGAGATATGCCCTAGAGGCAATAATAAATGATATTATTTATCTCCGAGTTCATAATTATGTTTATGTTCCATGCTATAACTGCTATGGTTCTCGAGTCTGCAATAACCACGAGGCTCGGAGGAAGACTCATATGCACGTGTGGAATAATAAACGGTAAAATGTATTCCTAGTCTGGCCTCTAAGACTAGCTCAAGTGTTGCATGATGGTTATGTTTTCCTGATCATGGGCATGTCTATGTCAGCAACCTTGAGGGCACAATGTTAAGAGTGTTGGGAATCGTAGCATAATTTTAAAATTTTCCTACGCTCACCAAGATGCATCTATGGAGTCTACTAGCAACGAGGGGAAGGGAGTGCATCTACATACCGTTGTAGATCGCGAGCGGAAGCGTTCCAATGAACGTGGATGACGGAGTCGTACTCGCCGTGATCCAAATCACCGATGACCGAGTGCCGAACGTACGGCACCTCCGCGTTCAACACACGTACGGTGCAGCGACGTCTCCTCCTTTCTTGATCCAGCAAGGGGGGAGGAGAGGTTGATGGAGATCCAACAGCACGACGGCGTGGTGGTGGATGTAGCGGCTCTCCGGCAGGGCTTCGCCGAGCTTCTGCGCGAGAGAGAGAGGTGTTGCAGGGGAGGAGGGAGGCGCCAAAGGCTGTAGGTTTGCTGCCCTCCCTCCCCCCCACTATTTATAGGACCCCTTGGGAGGGGGGAGCCGGCCAAAACCTATCTAGGGTTGGGGGGGGGGGGCGGCGGCCAAGGGGGGAAGGGGTTGCCTTGCCCCCCAAGGCAAGGGGGAAACTCCCCCCCCCTAGGGTTCCCAACCCTAGGCGCATGGGGGGAGGCCCAAGGAGGCGCCCCAGCCCACTAGGGGCTGGTTCCCTTCCACTTTCAGCCCACGGGGCCCTCCGGGACAGGTGGCCCCACCCGGTGGACCCCCGGGACCCTTCCGGTGGTCCCGGTACAATACCGATAACCCCCGAAACTTTCCCGGTGGCCAAAACTGGACTTCCTATATATAATTCTTCACCTCCGGACCATTCCGGAACCTCTCGTGACGTCCGGGATCTCATCCGGGACTCCGAACAACTTTCGGGTTTCCGCATACATATATCTCTACAACCCTAGCGTCACCGGACCTTAAGTGTGTAGACCCTACGGGTTCGGGAGACATGCAGACATGACCGAGACGCCTCTCCGGTCAATAACCAACAGCGGGATCTGGATACCCATGTTGGCTCCCACATGTTCCACGATGATATCATCGGGTGAACCACGGTGTCGAGGATTCAATCAATCCGTATGCAATTCCCTTTGTCAATCGGTATGTTACTTGCCCGAGATTCGATCGTCGGTATCCCAATACCTAGTTCAATCTCGTTACCGGCAAGTCTCTTTACTCGTACCGCAATGCATGATCCCGTGACTAACGCCTTAGTCACATTGAGCTCATTATGATGATGCATTACCGAGTGGGCCCAGAGATACCTCTCCGTTTACACGGAGTGACAAATCCCAGTCTCGATCCGTGCCAACCCAACAGACACTTTCGGAGATACCCGTAATGCACCTTTATAGTCACCCAGTTACGTTGTGACGTTTGGCACACCCAAAGCACTCCTACGGTATCCGGGAGTTGCACGATCTCATGGTCTAAGGAAAAGATACTTGACATTGGAAAAGCTCTAGCAAACGAAACTACACGATCTTTTATGCTATGCTTAAGTTGGGTCTTGTCCATCACATCATTCTCCTAATGATGTGATCCCGTTATCAATGACATCCTATGTCCATAGTCAGGAAACCATGACTATCTGTTGATCAACGAGCTAGTCAACTAGAGGCTTACTAGGGACAGGTTGTGGTCTATGTATTCACACATGTATTACGATTTCCGGACAATACAATTATAGCATGAATAATAGACTATTATCATGAACACAGAAATATAATAATAACCATTTATTATTGCCTCTAGGGCATATTTCCAACAGTCTCCCACTTGCACTAGAGTCAATAATCTAGTTACATTGTGATGAATCGAACACCCATTGCGTCCTGGTGTTGATCATGTTTTGCCCTAGGGAGAGGTTTAGTCAACGGATCTGCTACATTCAGGTCCGTGTGTACTTTACAAATATCTATGTCTCCATTTTGAACACTTTCACGAATGGAGTTGAAGCGACGCTTGATATGCCTGGTCTTCCTGTGAAACCTGGGCTCCTTCGCAAGGGCAATAGCTCCAGTGTTGTCACAGAAGAGAGTCATTGGGCCCGACGCATTGGGAATCACCCCTAGGTCGGTAATGAACTCCTTCATCCAGACTGCTTCCTGTGCTGCCTCCGAGGCTGCCATGTATTCCGCTTCACATGTAGATCCCGCCACGACGCTTTGCTTGCAACTGCACCAGCTTACTGCTCCTCTATTCAAAATATACACGTATCCGGTCTGTGACTTCGAGTCATCCGGATCTGTGTCGAAGCTAGCGTCGACGTAACCCTTTACGACGAGCTCTTCGTCACCTCCATAAACGAGAAACATATCCTTAGTCCTCTTCAGGTACTTCAGGATATTCTTGACCGCTGTCCAGTGTTCCTTGCCGGGATTACTTTGGTACCTTCCTACCAAACTTACGGCAAGGTTTACATCAGGTCTGGTACACAGCATGGCATACATAATAGACCCTATGGCCGAGGCATAGGGGATGACACTCATCTCTTCTATATCTTCTGCCGTGGTCGGGCATTGAGCCGTGCTCAATTGCACACCTTGCAATACAGGCAAGAACCCCTTCTTGGACTGATCCATACTGAACTTCTTCAATATCTTGTCAAGGTATGTACTCTGTGAAAGACCAATGAGGCGTCTTGATCTATCTCTATAGATCTTGATGCCTAATATGTAAGCAGCTTCTCCAAGGTCCTTCATTGAAAAACACTTATTCAAATAGGCCTTTATACTTTCCAAGAATTCTATATCATTTCCCATCAATAATATGTCATCCACATATAATATGAGAAATGCTACAGAGCTCCCACTCACTTTCTTGTAAACACAGGCTTCTCCATAAGTCTGTGTAAACCCAAACGCTTTGATCATCTCATCAAAGCGAATGTTCCAACTCCGAGATGCTTGCACCAGCCCATAGATTGAGCGCTGGAGCTTGCATACTTTGTTAGCATTCTTAGGATCGACAAAACCTTCCGGCTGCATCATATACAACTCTTCCTTAAGGAAGCCGTTAAGGAATGCCGTTTTGACGTCCATCTGCCATATCTCATAATCATAGTATGCGGCAATTGCTAACATGATTCGGACGGACTTCAGCTTCGCTACGGGTGAGAAAGTCTCATCGTAGTCAACCCCTTGAACTTGTCGATAACCCTTAGCGACAAGTCGAGCTTTGTAGATGGTCACATTACCATCTGCGTCCGTCTTCTTCTTAAAGATCCATTTGTTTTCTATGGCTCGCCGCTCATCGGGCAAGTCAGTCAAAGTCCATACTTTGTTTTCATACATGGATTCTATCTCGGATTTCATGGCTTCTAGCCATTTGTCGGAATCCGGGCCCGCCATCGCTTCTTCATAGTTCGAAGGTTCACCGTTGTCTAACAACATGATTTCCAGGACAGGGTTGCCGTACCACTCTGGTGCGGAACGTGTCCTTGTGGACCTACGAAGTTCAGTAACTTGATCTGAAGCTTCATGATCATCATCATTAACTTCCTCCCCAGTCGGTGTAGGCACCACAGGAACATTTTCCCGCGCTGCGCTACTTTCCGGTTCGGAAGGGGTGACTATCACCTCATCAAGTTCCACTTTCCTCCCACTCAATTCTTTCGAGAGAAACTCCTTCTCTAGAAAGGACCCGTTCTTGGCAACGAAGATCTTGCCTTCGGATCTGAGGTAGAAGGTATACCCAATAGTTTCCTTAGGGTATCCTATGAAGACGCATTTTTCCGATTTGGGTTCGAGCTTTTCAGGTTGAAGTTTCTTGACATAAGCATCGCATCCCCAAACTTTTAGAAACGACAGCTTAGGTTTCTTCCCAAACCATAATTCATACGGTGTCGTCTCAACGGATTTAGACGGTGCCCTATTTAAAGTGAATGCGGCAGTCTCTAAAGCATAACCCCAAAATGAGAGCGGTAAATCGGTAAGAGACATCATAGATCGCACCATATCCAATAGAGTGCGATTACGACGTTCGGACACACCATTTCTCTGAGGTGTTCCAGGCGGCGTGAGTTGTGAAACTATTCCACATTTCCTTAAGTGTGTACCAAATTCGTGACTTAAATATTCTCCACCACGATCTGATCGTAAGAATTTTATTTTCCTGTCACGTTGATTCTCAACCTCACTCTGAAATTCCTTGAACTTTTCAAAGGTTTCAGACTTGTGTTTCATTAGGTAGACATACCCATATCTACTTAAATCATCAGTGAGAGTGAGAACATAACGATATCCTCCGCGAGCCTCAACACTCATTGGACCGCACACATCGGTATGTATGATTTCCAATAAGTTGGTTGCTCGCTCCATTGTTCCGGAGAACGGAGTCTTGGTCATCTTACCCATGAGGCATGGTTCGCACGTGTCAAATGATTCGTAATCAAGAGACTCCAAAAGTCCATCTGCATGGAGCTTCTTCATGCGCTTGACACCAATGTGACCAAGGCGGCAGTGCCACAAGTATGTGGGACTATCGTTATCAACTTTACATCTTTTGGTATTCACACTATGAACATGTGTAGCATCACGTTCGAGATTCATCAAAAATAAACCATTGACCAGCGGGGCATGACCATAAAACATATCTCTCAAATAAATAGAACAACCATTATTCTCAGATTTAAATGAGTAGCCATCTCGAATTAAACGAGATCCAGATACAATGTTCATGCTCAAAGCTGGCACTAAATAACAATTATTGAGGTTTATAACTAATCCCGTGGGTAGATGCAGAGGTAGCGTGCCGACGGCGATCACATCGACCTTGGAACCATTCCCGACGCGCATCGTCACCTCGTCTTTTGCCAGTCTCCGTTTATTCCGTAGTTCCTGATTTGAGTTACAAATATGAGCAACCGCACCGGTATCAAATACCCAGGAGCTACTACGAGTACTGGTAAGGTACACATCAATTACTTGTATATCACATATACCTTGGGTGTTGCCGGCCTTCTTCTTGTCCGCTAAATATTTGGGGCAGTTCCGCTTCCAGTGACCACTTCCCTTGCAATAAAAGCACTCAGTCTCGGGCTTGGGTCCATTCTTTGACTTCTTCCCGGTAACTGGCTTACCGGGCGCGGCAACTCCCTTGCCGTCCTTCTTGAAGTTCTTCTTACCCTTGCCCTTCTTGAACTTAGTGGTTTTATTCACCATCAACACTTGATGTTCTTTTCTGATCTCTACCTCAGCTGATTTCAGCATTGAATACACCTCGGGAATGGTCTTTTCCATCCCCTGCATATTGTAGTTCATCACAAAGCTCTTGTAGCTTGGTGGAAGCGACTGGAGGATTCTGTCAATGACCGCGTCATCCGGGAGATTAACTCCCAGCTGAGACAAGCGGTTGTGCAACCCAGACATTCTGAGTATGTGCTCACTAACAGAACTGTTCTCCTCCATTTTACAGCTGAAGAACTTGTCGGAGACATCATATCTCTCGACCCGGGCATGAGCTTGAAAAACCAGTTTCAGCTCCTCGAACATCTCATATGCTCCATGTTTCTCAAAACGCTTTTGGAGACCCGGTTCTAAGCTGTAAAGCATGCCGCACTGAACGAGGGAGTAATCATCAGCACGCTGCTGCCAAGCGTTCATAACGTCTTGGTTCTCAGGGATTGGTGCTTCACCTAGCGGTGCTTCTAAGACATAATCTTTCTTGGCTGCTATGAGGATGATCCTCAGGTTCCGGACCCAGTCCGTATAGTTGCTGCCATCATCTTTCAGCTTGGTTTTCTCTAGGAACGCGTTGAAATTGAGGACAACGTGGGCCATTTGATCTACAATACATAGTGTAAAGATTTTAGACTAAGTTCATGATAATTAAGTTCATATAATCAAATTATTTAATGAACTCCCACTCAGATAGACATCCCTCTAGTCATCTAAGTGAAACATGATCCGAACTCAACTAGGCCGTGTCCGATCATCACGTGAGACGGACTAGTCAAGATCGGTGAACATCTCCATGTTGATCGTATCTTCTATACGACTCATGCTCGACCTTTCGGTCCTCCGTGTTCCGAGGCCATGTCTGTACATGCTAGGCTCGTCAAGTCAACCTAAGTGTATTGCGTGTGTTCCGAGGCCATGTCTGTACATGCTAGGCTCGTCAACACCCGTTGTATTCGAACGTAAGAATCTATCACACCCGATCATCACGTGGTGCTTCGAAACGACGAACCTTCGCAACGGTGCACAGTTAGGGTGAACACTTTCTTGAAATTATTATAAGGGATCATCCTACTTGCTACCGTCGTTCTAAGCAAATAAGATGCAAAAACATGATAAACATCACATGCAATCAAATAGTGACATGATATGGCCAATATCATCATGCTCCTTTGATCTCCATCTTCGGGGCACCATGATCATCTTCGTCACCGGCATGACACCATGATCTCCATCATCATGATCTCCATCATTGTGTCTTCATGAAGTTGTCACGCCAACGATTACTTCTACTTCTATGGCTAACCGTTTAGCAACAAAGTAAAGTAAATTACATGGCGTTATTCAATGACACGCAGGTCATGCAAAATAATAAAGACAACTCCTATGGCTCCTGCCGGTTGTCATACTCATCGACATGCAAGTCGTGATTCCTATTACAAGAATATGATCAATCTCATACATCACATATATCATTCATCACATCTTCTGGCCATATCATATCACATATATCACTTGCTGCAAAAACAAGTTAGACGTCCTCTAATTGTTGTTGCAAGTTTTTACGTGGTTTGTAGGTTTCTAGCAAGAACGTTTCTTACCTACGTATGACCACAACGTGATTTGCCAATTTCTATTTACCCTTCATAAGGACCCTTTTCATCGAATCCGTTCCGACTAAAGTAGGAGAGACAGACACCCGCTAGCCACCTTATGCAACTAGTGCATGTCAGTCGGTGGAACCTGTCTCACGTAAGCGTACGTGTAAGGTCGGTCCGGGCCGCTTCATCCTACAATGCCGCCGAAACAAGAAACGACTAGTAGCGGCAAGAAGAATTGGCAACATCAACGCCCACAACTTCTTTGTGTTCTACTCGTGCATAGTAACTACGCATAGGCCTGGCTCATGATGCCACTGTTGGGAATCGTAGCATAATTTAAAATTTTCCTACGCTCACCAAGATGCATCTATGGAGTCTACTAGCAACGAGGGGAAAGGAGTGCATCTACATACCCTTGTAGATCGCGAGCGGAAGCGTTCCAATGAACGTGGATGACGGAGTCGTACTCGCCGTGATCCAAATCACCGATGACCGAGTGCCGAACGTACGGCACCTCCGCGTTCAACACACGTACGGTGCAGCGACGTCTCCTCCTTTCTTGATCCAGCAAGGGGGAGGAGAGGTTGATGGAGATCCAACAGCACGACGGCGTGGTGGTGGATGTAGCGGCTCTCCGGCAGGGCTTCGCCGAGCTTCTGCGCGCGAGAGAGAGGTGTTGCAGGGGAGGAGGGAGGCGCCAAAGGCTGTAGGTTTGCTGCCCTCCCTCCCCCCACTATTTATAGGACCCCTTGGGAGGGGGAGCCGGCCAAAACCCATCTAGGGTTGGGGGGGCGGCGGCCAAGGGGGGGAAGGGGTTGCCTTGCCCCCCAAGGCAAGGGGAAACTCCCCCCCCCTAGGGTTCCCAACCCTAGGCGCATGGGGGGAGGCCCAAGGAGGCGCCCCAGCCCACTAGGGGCTGGTTCCCTTCCACTTTCAGCCCACGGGGCCCTCCGGGACAGGTGGCCCCACCCGGTGGACCCCCGGGACCCTTCCGGTGGTCCCGGTACAATACCGATAACCCCCGAAACTTTCCCGGTGGCCAAAACTGGACTTCCTATATATAATTCTTCACCTCCGGACCATTCCGGAACCTCTCGTGACGTCCGGGATCTCATCCGGGACTCCGAACAACTTTCGGGTTTCCGCATACATATATCTCTACAACCCTAGCGTCACCGGACCTTAAGTGTGTAGACCCTACGGGTTCGGGAGACATGCAGACATGACCGAGACGCCTCTCCGGTCAATAACCAACAGCGGGATCTGGATACCCATGTTGGCTCCCACATGTTCCACGATGATATCATCGGGTGAACCACGGTGTCGAGGATTCAATCAATCCGTATGCAATTCCCTTTGTCAATCGGTATGTTACTTGCCCGAGATTCGATCGTCGGTATCCCAATACCTTGTTCAATCTCGTTACCGGCAAGTCTCTTTACTCGTACCGCAATGCATGATCCCGTGACTAACGCCTTAGTCACATTGAGCTCATTATGATGATGCATTACCGAGTGGGCCCAGAGATACCTCTCCGTTTACACGGAGTGACAAATCCCAGTCTCGATCCGTGCCAACCCAACAGACACTTTCGGAGATACCCGTAATGCACCTTTATAGTCACCCAGTTACGTTGTGACGTTTGGCACACCCAAAGCACTCCTACGGTATCCGGGAGTTGCACGATCTCATGGTCTAAGGAAAAGATACTTGACATTGGAAAAGCTCTAGCAAACGAAACTACACGATCTTTTATGCTATGCTTAAGTTGGGTCTTGTCCATCACATCATTCTCCTAATGATGTGATCCCGTTATCAATGACATCCTATGTCCATAGTCAGGAAACCATGATTATCTGTTGATCAACGAGCTAGTCAACTAGAGGCTTACTAGGGACAGGTTGTGGTCTATGTATTCACACATGTATTACGATTTCCGGACAATACAATTATAGCATGAATAATAGACTATTATCATGAACACAGAAATATAATAATAACCATTTATTATTGCCTCTAGGGCATATTTCCAACAAAGAGAACATTTGTGTTGAATCGACCCGGCATGATGTTATTCTAAGAGATTCATTCGTCACAAGTTAATGGTACATAACACAGAGATGGTTAACGTTTGCATGATTCCTTAGACCATGAGAGTATCGAGTTTCTTCATGCTTGCTTCATGAACTTTGGGGTTTGTTAAACGTCATCCGTAAATGGGTGGCTATTACGGCGGCTTACGGGTTCATGGAAAAGTGTGTCAAGTAACTTGATAGCTCAAGATTGGGATTTGCTCCTCCGACGATGGAGAGATATTCTCGGGCCCTCTCGGTATTACGGTATCCATCATCGTCTGGCCAGACACAGTGTGATTTGATCACTGGGATGCCGGAACACGGAAACGAGAAAAGAGAACAAAACCGGTAACGAGGTAACTTGCATGGTGGACAAATTGTTCGTCCATGGGCATGCAATAAATCTCACCTCGGGTGTTTGTGTCATCTCGCGAAGCAACAGGAATAGCTCACTGCAACTGGAGGTTCACTCGAATATTCATTCGTGTGGGTATAGGGGTCAATATGGTTGTCCACGGCTCCGATGTTGATCATTGATCAGAAGGGGTTCCAGGTCATGTCTATACTTCACCGAACCTATAGGGTCACACGCTTAAGGGTCATCTATCTGCTGAATACTAGACAGGGAATCTGAGAGAAAATCACCGAAAAAGTTTCGGACACCGAAAAGTTTCGGACAGCGGAATCGTACCGTAGAGAGAGGTCATCGGATAAGTTTCGATGATACCGAAAAGTTGTTTCGGGATACACCATTAAGTCAAATTGGTTTCGGCACATGCCTGATAATTCTTGGAGGATGCCAGAATCATTCTGGAAGCTTTTTGGAATTTTCTGAGATAAAAACCGGAAATATTCCGGAGGTGCCGGAGCCACTTCAGATGCTTTTCGCAGATGAAAATCACTAAACCGGAATTGTTTCGGAACGCGTTGAAAATAATATTGGTGGGTACTGGAAATGTTCTAAGCCCACATAAATATTTTCAGTTCGAACAGACGCTGAAAATGTCATTGTGAATAGTGAAAGTGCTTTTTGGGATATTTTATGGTGAGTCACCTTTTGGGATATCTCCAAAAGGCTTCTAGAAGGGCTTGGGGGCCAAGCATGCTCCTCATGGGGTCCCCAAGGGGGTTGGCCGGCCACATGTGTGGGGCTCCATGGAGCTCCACTTCACTCCCCATTATGCCCTTCATGTGTGACATTTGCATGGGCATTTTGGGTTTTTGTGAGCCATACCTACCCCTTGGCTTTCCTATAAATAGAGGAGTGGGCAGCCCAAACCTCATCCCTTCTCACATACAAGTGCCATGCAATGATCTGGCTTCTCTCTCCCTCCCCGCGAAATAGTTTCGTAGAGCCGAAAGGCTGTCTGGGTTCCGGCAGGAACTAGTTCTGGACGGCGAAGCCCTGCCGGAAAGATGACACCGTATGTGTGCAACTCTGTAGAGAGATCGTAGTTTCGGTCTTAGTTCGTGAGTGCCTCCCGAAGGGCTGTCCATGTGACCGTCCGAGTTTCGAAGGTCCTCCCGAAGGGCTGTCCGAGTGACCGTTCGAGTTTCGAAGGTCCTCCCGAAGGGCTGTCCGCGACACCGTCCGGGGGGCTGTTTGACCGCCTCCCGGAGGGCTGTCTGAGGAGCAGATGAGGGTATACATCCTCGCGGTTGGGAGGTTGTAAATCCTAGCTGCGGGGATCTGCACCGCCGATCGTCATCGACTCTACTTCCCGCTGCGCTACGAGTCGGTAACGAAAAAGATCAAACCATGTATGCAGTCTCCATAGTGGTCCTGGGCTGGTGCGTAGGTCGGAAATTTTTTGTTTTCTGTCGCGTTACCCTACAATTTCACCCTCTCATCGCCTTTCTTTCCAGTGACAAACCTCTTAATCTTTGCGTTCACATCTATCTTCACCCTGACTCTCACGAACTCGCCGAAAAATCCAGCCGGCAGCTTTAGTTGCACCTCCATCACCTCACCGATCCTCGAAGCCAAGCCTCTCACCGCCGGCTCAATAAGAAACTTGTCTTGCAAGCGATGGATCTGCACCCACACCTCGATCTTGTCCAGCTTGAACGAATCAGGGTTTTTGAAACCGTCGTATTCCTCCAAAATCACAGCCTGATCCCTAAACAGCCATGGACCATCTAGCATAGCTTTCTTCCAATCTGCAAGGCACCCAAACTGCGCTATGAATAGGTTCTCCCTGATCTTCCTCCAGACTACCGCCTTAGCCGGGTTCCAGGCCGCCCTCATGTCGCCATAGAGTGCATTAGGGCTAAAGGTTCTTGATGTGTGGACCCTAGCGATCGCCAGCCATTGCGCCGGTTCCATTAGGTCCGGGAGTTCCTCTTCCCACACAAAATCATCCTCTTCCTCCTCCTGTAGGGTAAGGCGAGCGAGCAGATCCTCCGCTATCTCCTTCCCCTTCTCCCTCTGAGATCCACTGCCTTCCTCCATAGCCGCGATCCAATCCGGCAAAACCCTAGCACTCCGCGCAAGGCAAACAGACTCCTCGTCCAAGGCTGGGTAAGATCACGGGGATCCCCCTTCGTCAGCCCGATTCGAGAAGATTCAATCACGCCCGCGTGCAGCGCCGAAGATAGGATTCCGACGAAGAAATCGCCGGAAGACTGCGAAACCATAGTTCTTTCGCCTAGGGGACTTTTTTCTTTTTTCTTGGAGTAGCGTCGCTCGGTGAGTCATTCGGCTGCCTGATCCAGCACTAGTTAGTTAAAGGATGCGGCGCTCACGCGAACCCCCCATGGGCCAGCCCACAGAATGAGCCGAGCGCTTGATCGGGACCCCTGTTTTTCCGTTTTGCTAGCCGTGGTTGACAGGTTCACCGCGGACCGTTGACTTTTTGAGCAAAACTTTTGCAAAAAAATATATAAAAAGTAGAACTTTTTAACCAAGTAGAAAAATCACAAAATTGAAAAAAAGTTCATCAACAGTATAAAAAAATTGTCAAACTGGAAAATAGTTCTATAATTGTTTTTTAAAGTTCATCAAATTTGAAAAAAAAATCACATAATTTTAAAAAATTCACTCTTTCTTTAAAATGTTCATATTTTTTGGAAAAAAAATCAATAAATTTGAAAAAAAGGTTAATCTATTTTGAATAAAAATTTCAAGAATTTGAAAAGTAAAATTTCATGCATTTTGAAGAAAAAGAGAGAAAAAAGGACAGAGAAAAAATTAAAAATAAAAGAAACGAAGAAAAAATATGTGAGTAATCACACATAGTGAACTGGCTGGTTGGTTAGTGCGGCTTGCACTGAATGATGAAGCCTTTGGTTCGAATCACGCCTCTTGTTCATCATTTTTTCAACTTAAACAGAAAATTGGGTAGAATGGGCTGGCCCAGCTCGGAGGGGGGTGGGCACCCGTTTTCCAAAAGCCAACTAACGGGCGCCCATAATACTACTAGGATAGTCCATGATACATTGAGGGGGCCGATCGGGGGCTTACCCCTGCTCACCCCCTGTCTCCGGCCCTAACGGTAGCCAACCACTAATAGAGTGTCACGCGCAGCTAGTGCATGAGATACTACATTAAATGATCTACATGATCTTGATACAACAGATATTCTGAAGTTTTCAAAACCAACTCATGACATGGCTTTTATTTCTCTAAATGAAAACGTCTAGCGGCCCTAGATCATAATCACTTGATGTAATAGCTTTCTTCAGAACCGTCGAATCTTTCTCCAGAATCACCTGCTTACACACCGTTTGTTGAGGTGATTTGCACTGCCTTGCTTACACCCCATTGTTGAGGTGATTTGCACCACCTCGAGAACAAAGGAAGCTTTAGCTTGAAGTGCACTTCCTTCCTGAAGATGACCTTGTCCAGCCGCCACTGTCGCTCCTCGATCATTCCTGATGAGTTTGGTTTGCAGTGTTGGAGCTCTTGTTCATTCTCATCGATGAGTTTCAGTTCAGTTTTTCCTTTTAGATGGTCTGGTTCGACTGAGACCGAACAGCTCACATAGACTAAGATCTTCTGTGCAAAGTTTAACCGTGTCACTTGAAACGTTTGAATTCAGACGAAACTCAACCGAGGGAACCCGCAAAAAAAAAGCAGTAAAGGCCCGCAATGCAAAGAAAACCGAATGGTTCGCTGAATACTAGCAAAGCTGGTGAAACTTACAAATATATCAAGCAATGCAATTACTTGGTCCCAAAATTATACTGGCCACCAACAGCCACAAATGAACGACGCTGGTGCTATACTATTAGATAGAAAAACCTCTCTGTACACATGACAACATATGCTCAAGTCTGGAACCACTCTATTCGCGACACATCATCAAGGATGTAAGCACTTCAGTGACATCTCCGATTAATTGTTTGTTCAATCCGTCATCAGCCATTGGACAGTCTGCATGACCAACGTGGTATTTATTAGTCTTCCGCTACCTTCCCTCGACACGGGCCGAGGTCGGTAATGGAATGGGGATGTAGCATGAGGGGGCGGGGGGGGGGGGGGGGGGGACATGGGAATGGTGCGAGCCTGACCTTGATATCTGGCACTGCAAGGCGGTACAACTACAAGGGCAAATGGAAAGCGCTTTTGATTGATCACCCTGGTATACTATTGAATGTTTCACATGACCCCGTTATCTGCAGATAAATATTCTAGCTGGAAAACAATATTGGAAATTGAAGAACTTCGAGTTGATGAGGTAATCTCAAGCGAATGGCTAGCACCTTTGATATTTATGAACTTACTTGCTCTTGTCTTCATATATTTTGATCTTTTTTACTTCAGCCTGCAAAAGCTTGTGTAAATTATCATCTTGCAACTGTCTCCATAATTAAGCATTGTTTACTGATCCATGTCTCTCTGCAGAAGATGTTTGCACCTTTGTTGGGTGGTGAGGCTGCCAAGCAGCCAAGTGGTGGGTTTTCTATTTACTACATCTGAGGCTAATCAAGTCGGTGCCGCACCAGGTACTGCAAGTCCTTGCATGCAGTGGCACAATAGGTACAAGTCGATTTCGTCATTACAAGTTACTGCTCTTCTCATTAATTAGTATAAGTATCTGTATATGGTAGCCATATAGATCTGAACTATGTGAATCATTTCTTGCTTACATGTGTGGATTTAGTTTTTCCTGTTGATTAGATGAGGGAATGCATGCTTTTGCTTTTGGTGACAAAGCGCAACTCGGACCATTTTGGGATATTGATTTTGTGGTTTCTGTAAGGTGGTCAGTTAACAATAATTTATAGTGATGATGACCTTTACCTATTCTGTCCTAACACTTGATTTTGTTCTATGTTAACATCTGTAAAATGCTTCGTTTTGTATGTGTCTAAAGAGACCTCTACAGCTAATATGTGTCTTCCCTCTTACTTTATTTTTACTTTTTGTTCTCCAGATATATAGCCACTGAAGGACTAGGCCGATGTTGTCATCACACTCTTAGATTAGCTCAAGGTTTTGATTTCTTATGGAATGCAGATCTTGTAATCTCTGTAGAGGTCTAACAAAATGACTCGTCCTTCAAGTACCAGGATCATTTCTTGCTTGATAATAAGGCAGAATGGTAAGCTTCTCCATTTGTATATCCATGTTTTTTTCTTAGAAATGATGGCTGCATGTTTATGTTGTCATGTGTATAAGATAACTATAGATTAGTTTACTCCATGACTCTGGTTTCATTACTTGAAAGGTTCCTGATAAAATGATTAAAAGGAGCAGTATGACCATTGTGTTGATGTTTCTGAAACATATTCTGCTTATCTACAAGTTCATATGACAGGAAGAATGGACATCATGTACTCTTAGACTACCTATCTGAAGTTGGCCATGAAAGTAGATCTGATCTGTCCAATGCATGATAATTTAGTTGTGTAGATTTCATATGTTAGTAGGCCATTTAGTATATGTCTATGAGCTAACTGGATTTTTTGTAGTGCTCCTGACTGCTTTTTAGTGTGGTGACTGTTTGTTTCTGTCCACCCATGCAGGTAGTTTTGGTAGTTGTGAGAAACTTGATGAGGTACAGTGCAGAATGACACACATCCAGTTATAGTATACCTTTTTTCCTAGGTTCTATTATTTATCTTTTTACTATGAATCGTTCCACTGGTGGTCGCGCCTAAAAATAGCTAATATTTTTCCTTGGTATGTTATTATTAAACTGATGCCTTTATTCACATAAATAGTTTATGATGCTGTTTTGGTTACCAATCTTTGCTGTTTCTTACAAAATGATTAGGTGTTACAATACATCAGTCTGGGTTCTACTGCTATTACAATCTTTGGGTTGCATGTCTCTCTGGACCTTTTACTTTCATGTATTCTTTTTGCTGTGAATAACCCAAGAAGATACCACTATGAATTTAGGAGCTTCCTTGACTTCATGTGATGGCCATGACGACGGGATCACGAAGTCTAGGTGTTGAGTGTGTTCCATGGCCATGAAAATTTAGAAGCTCCATGTTGTTCCTTTTACTCAACAGAAAGTTATACCAATTCTTTGCCTCTAAAAACTGAGCACAGTAGATGCACTTGCAGCACTCATACATATTATGTGAGAAATCAAGTTGGAGATCATATGCTTCGAGGCTTGATCTCTTCATGTTTGTGTACACCGATTTCCCAAAAGTATTATGTGCTGCACATATTCTTATTTCAATTGATTAATTTAGAGCAAGGTATGTGTGAAAGTTGCCGATTCAAGGCTCAACTCAAGCAAACTTCATTTCTTGATTGTTTTGTCGATGCATCTGAGACTGACTTACTTCTCTACCCAGTTCTGCTCTATAATTTCAGAATATATGTTGTCATGTGCTTGCTTCAGCTTTCGGCGTTGGCTTTTCTATCTAATGTTTTCTTCTTGCTTTTGGAATAGCTGCATATGTTTCCAAATACCAAATGTTTTCTTCGTGGTTTTTGAAGAAGCCTTTTGACCTTCTTATTATGCATGCAAGTTGATGATACTGAGGTTATCGGCGTTCTCCTGCAAACTGAGTTAGTTCCTCTGTGCTTGCGTACCATGGAGATGGGCAGTGAGCTATCAAAAAATGTATGTAGCTAACCATCTCAATCGTCATATAAATATTATCACAATCTTTATTTTTTGTTTAGCCTAGCAAAGGTCAAATTGTTTCTTCTTTTCAAAAAGTAAATTTTGTTGTCTGAAGTTCGTTTGGATCTGCCATTTTTTCCTCAGGTTGTCGTTTGCTCATGGCTCTCCTGGTTGTGCTTCTTCGCTCTGGTAAGGCACTGCTCCTTAGCTTCTTTCTTTGCATTTCTTAGGAGTCCTGCATTTTGCGTATGCTGCTGCCTCTGCAATTGATAGTATGTGCTTCCTTTTGTTTGGTATAATTTGGTGGGTGTGTTTTCTGGCGCTAGGCCTACTTTTGTCTATGGTTTAGCTGTTTGCATATACCATGAGTTGTGCACTTGTGTAACGATGATGACGTTGGAGGGTTTGTTGTCTATTCTTTGTGCTAGATTAGCTTACAATCAGATTGGTGCAGTGGAGCTAAAAATACATTGGCTATTTTGGTTACCAATCTTTGCTGTGTCTTATAAAATGATTAGGTACTACAATACATCAGTCTGGGTTCTACCACTAGTAGAAAACGGGGCAAAAGTCACAGGGCAGTTTTCACATTAGCCCCGGTTCAGTCACGAACCGGGACCCATGGGGGCATTCGTCCCGGTTGGTGAGCCCAGGGGGCCGGCCGGGGCCTCGTGGGCATTGGTCCCGGTTCGTATGGAACCATTTGTCCCGGTTCGAGCCACGAACCGGGACTAATGGTCCTCGCTCCTGGCCCACAACCATTTGTCCCGGTTCTTGGCATGAACCGGGACAGAAGGCCCGGATTTAGTACCGGTTCATGCCACGAACCGGGACCAATGAGGTGCCTATATATACCCCATCGCCACGGCAGAGCACTCCACAGTGCTCTGTTTTTCTCTGGCCGGCGAGGGGAGGGCTTTGTGGTGCTCTAGCTCACCTCCTATGCACATGAGGTGTTCGATGAAATGCCCGAGCCACACTAGTTAATCTTTCTCCTCTCGAAACTCGACCTCCGAGCTCCATTTTCCTCGAGATTTGTCTAGGTTTAGCGGCCCGTCACGTCCCATTCCCGTCTTCACCGCCGTCGACCGCCCGCGCCGATCTCGTCGCCGGCAACACCGTGGTGAGCCTCTTGTTCTTATCTTCTTTTTGAAAGAAAAAAAATTCTTACTTTAGATAGATACTTGTCTAATTTTCTTACTATTTTATTCCTTCTTATTACATAGTGCGATGGTTTTGGTATCCGCCCCCGTCGGCCCTCGTCCTGTCTATGATTCGGATGTGGTATATATTATCTTTTTATAACTATTTGATTCATTTATTGTTTATGACAAATATACCGACCAGCGTGACATAGATTTTATTTATCTAGGAGGTGGTTGAACCGGAAATTCTAACCGACCCTATTGTCGAGAGGTTAAATTTAGTTGAAGAAGAAAACAATTACATGAAGGAAAAAATAAAAAAATTGAGGAGGAGAAGATGATATTGGAGTTGCATGTTGCGGATGTCGTCGATGATCACAAGATCAAGATGGATGCAATGCGCTTGAAGATTAGAAAGATTAGAAAATATGCCATTCATACCGAGGCTTGGTATCATTATGCCGTTGGATCAATTGTTATCTTGGTTGCGATTATGATCGCATTTGTTTTCGCATTGAAATGTTTTACATAGTTTCAATGTATGGTTTAATTAATTAGATGCTCTGGAGAGCTATATATATGTTGTTAGATGAGAACTATGTATGTACTTTGGTTCTAATGTGATGATGAACTTCTATTAATTTGGTCACTTAATTATCTATTCATGATGTTCTGTAATGGTTTTTGACACACTTAATTATATATAATGCACGCAGATGAACCGGCAATGGATGTACGGTGACAGACACACCTCCGAGTACATTAAGGGCGTGCATGATTTTCTCGATGTGGCTGAGGCAAACAAGCAGAATGGTTTTATGTGTTGTCCATGCCCTACATGTGGGAATACGAAGTCTTACTCTGACCGGAAAATCCTTCATGCCCACCTGCTTTACAAGGGTTTCATGCCACACTATAATGTTTGGACAAGGCACGGAGAAATGGGGGTTATGATGGAAGACGGCGAAGAAGAAGAGGACGATGACAACTATGTGCCCCCTGAATACGGTGATGCTGCAACGGGGGAAGCTGCTGAAGATCAAGAGGAACCAGACGATGTGCCCAATGATGCTGCAAGGGGGGAAGCTGCTGAAGATGAAGAGGAACCAGTGCCCGATGATGATGATCTCCGCTGGGTCATTATCGATGCAAGGACGCAATGCGAAAGTCAAAAGGAGAAGCTGAAGTTCGATCGCATGTTAGAGGATCACAAAAAAGGGTTGTACCCCAATTGCGAAGATGGCAACACAAAGCTCGGTACCGTACTGGAATTGCTGCAGTGGAAGGCAGAGAATGCTGTGCCTGACAAAGGATTTGAGAAGCTATTGAAAATATTGAAGAAGAAGCTTCCAAAGGATAACGAATTGCCCGACAGTACATACGCAGCAAAGAAGGTTGTATGCCCTCTAGGATTGGAGGTGCAGAAGATACATGCATGCCCTAATGACTGCATCCTCTACCGCGGTGCGTACAAGGATCTGAACGCATGCCCGGTATGTGGTGCATTGCGGTATAAGATCAGACGAGATGACCCTGGTGATGTTGACGGCGAGCCCCCCAGGAAGAGGGTTCCTGTGAAGGTGATGTGGTATGCTCCTATAATACCACGGTTGAAACGTCTGTTCAGAAACGAAGAGCATGCCAAGTTGATGCGATGGCACAGTGAGGACCGTAAGAAAGACGGGAAGTTGAGAGCACCCGCTGACGGGTCGCAGTGGAGAAAAATCGAGAGAAAGTACTGGGCTGAGTTTGCAGCTGACCCAAGGAACGTATGGTTTGGTTTAAGCGCGGATGGCATTAATCCTTTCGGGGAGCAGAGCAGCAATCACAGCACCTGGCCCGTGACTCTATGTATGTATAACCTTCCTCCTTGGATGTGCATGAAGCGGAAGTTCATTATGATGCCAGTTCTCATCCAAGGCCCTAAGCAACCCGGCAACGACATTGATGTGTACCTAAGGCCATTAGTTGAAGAACTTTTATAGCTGTGGAATGGAAACGGTGTACGTATGTGGGATGAGCACAAACAGGAGGAATTTAACCTGCACGCGTTGCTGTTTGTAACCATCAACGATTGGCCCGCTCTCAGTAACCTTTCAGGACAGACAAACAAGGGATACCACGCATGCACGCACTGTTTAGATGACACTGAAAGTATATACCTGGACAAAAGCAGGAAGAATGTGTACCTGGGCCATCGTCGATTTCTTCCGACCAACCATCAATGTCGAAAGAAAGGCAAGCATTTCAAAGGCGAGGCAGATCACCGGAAGAAGCCCGCCATGCGTACCGGTGATCACGTACTTGCTATGGTCAATGATTTACACGTAATCTTTGGAAAGGGTCCCGGCGGACTAGCTGTTCCGAATGACGTTGAGGGACACGCACCCATGTGGAAGAAGAAATCTATATTTTGGGACCTACCCTACTGGAAAGAGCTAGAGGTCCGCTCTTCAATCGACGTGATGCACGTGACGAAGAACCTTTGCGTGAACCTGCTAGGCTTCTTGGGCGTGTATGGGAAGACAAAAGATACACCTGAGGCACGGGAGGACCTGCAACGTTTGCACGAAAAAGACGGCATGCCTCCGAAGCAGTATGAAGGTCCTGCCAGCTACGCTCTTACGAAAGAAGAGAAAGAAATCTTCTTTGAATGCCTGCTCAGTATGAAGGTCCCGACTGGCTTCTCGTCGAATATAAAGGGAATAATAAATATGCCAGAGAAAAAGTTCCAGAACCTAAAGTCTCATGACTGCCACGTGATTATGACGCAACTGCTTCCGGTTGCATTGAGGGGGCTTCTACCGGAAAACGTCCGATTAGCCATTGTGAAGCTATGTGCATTCCTCAATGCAATCTCTCAGAAGGTGATCGATCCAGAAATCATACCAAGGCTAAGGAGTGATGTGGCGCAATGTCTTGTCAGTTTCGAGCTGGTGTTCCCACCATCCTTCTTCAATATCATGACGCACGTCCTAGTTCATCTAGTCGACGAGATTGTCATTCTGGGGCCCGTATTTCTACACAATATGTTCCCCTTTGAGAGGTTCATGGGAGTCCTAAAGAAATATGTCCGTAACCGCGCTAGGCCAGAAGGAAGCATCTCCATGGGCCATCAAACAGAGGATGTCATTGGGTTTTGTGTTGACTTCATTCCTGGCCTTAAGAAGATAGGTCTCCCTAAATCGCGGTATGAGGGGAGACTGACTGGAAAAGGCACGCTTGGAGGGGGGAACTCAATAATATGCAGGGACGGATATTCTTGGTCTGAAGCACACTACACAGTTCTACAGAACTCTACCTTGGTGACCCCGTATGTCGATGAACACAAGAACAGTCTGCGCTCCAAACACCCGGAGCAGTGTGACGACTGGATTACATGTGAACACATCAGGACTTTCAGCAGTTGGTTGGAAACACGTCTCAGAGGTGACACCACTGTTTGTGATGAGTTGTACTCGTTGTCCAGGGGACCATCTTCGACTGTATTGACTTACAAAGGATACGAGATAAATGGGAATACATTTTACACGATCGCCCAAGATCAAAAGAGCACCAACCAAAACAGCGGTGTCCGCTTTGATGCAGCAACCGAGAGGGGAAAGGACACATATTATGGTTACATAATGGACATATGGGAACTTGACTACGGACATGATTTTAAGGTCCCTTTGTTTAAGTGCAAATGGGTCAATCTGTCAGGAGGCGGGGTACAGGTAGACCCACAGTACGGAATGACAACAGTGGATCTGAACAATCTTGGGTACACTGACGAACCGTTCGTCCTAGCCAATGATGTGGCACAGGTTATCTATGTGAAGGACATGTCTACCAGACCGAGGAAAAGAAAAGATAAGGAAGCGAATACATCATACGATGAGCCAAAGCGGCACATAGTTCTTTCAGGAAAAAGGGACATTGTGGGAGTGGAGGGCAAGACAGACATGTCTGAAGATTATGAAAAGTTTCATGAAATTCCTCCCTTCAAAGTCAAGGCTGACCCAAGCATCCTGATAAACGATGAAGATTATCCATGGTTACGGCGCAATAAGCAAATGACACAAGCGAAGAAAAAGTGAAGACTTTCTCCCGCAACTATTATGATGATAGCATGCCAACTTTGTAATAGACGAGTATGATACCATTGTCCGTTTTGTACAAGAAGTGCATCTAGTTTTTGCCGTAACCCTCTCAACTTTCTTGCACATGCTATGTGGATGAAATGATGATACCATGCCAACTTTCAACCTTTTCAGAGTTCATTTGAAATGCTTTATAAGCCCTGAGTGCAGAGAGGTTAGGCCCGTAAGCCTGCTTTAGAGAGGAGCTCGACAGCTCAGGCGCACCGCACCTTATAAACAGGTGCGGCTCTCTCTTAGCTAGCGAGGTGGGACTAAACTCACCACCACGCCGCTGTGCAAGGCCATTGGTCCCGGTTGGTGGCACGAACCGGGACCAATTCCACCCTTTGGTCCCTGTTGGTGCCACGAACCGGTACTAATGAGGCTGTGGCCCCACGAGCACCTTTAGTACCTGTTCGTGGCACGAACCGGTACTAGAGTTTCTTACTAGCTAAGCAGTTTTTTAGTCCCACCTCGCTAGCTGAGAGGCACTAGGAGCGGTTTATAAGCCCTGAGTGCAGAGACGATGAAGAAGAGGCGCAATGCTCACGTTGCTTAGCTTCAAGCCTTGAGGAATAAGGTAGACTGCATCGAGCTATGTGCAGTGCAGTCTACACTATTCCGAAAGGCTTGAAGCAAATCAACGCGCATTGCGCCTCTTTTTTATTTTTAATCATTAAAAGCAAAAAGAATTTTCATAAAGAACTTTTTTGATAGAAACTTTAATAGCAGAAAGAATTATCATAAAGTAAAATAAATAAGTAATTAGAAACAAAATAAAATAAAATAAATAAGTTTTTTGTTGTAAGTAGAAATAAAACAAAATAAATATAGCAAAAAAGAAAATAAAAAAACTAAATACAGCAAAAAGAATTTTCATAAAGAACTAATGGCACTAATAGAAAGTTTATATGTTTTCTAAAACTAATGGCACTAACAGACAGTTTATAATTTTGCTGACCTAAAAGCAAAAAGAATTAAAAAATAAAGCAAAAAACAAAAGAAAATAAATAATGCAAAAAATTTAAAAAACTGCCACCTATTGGGCCACCACGGCCTGAATACGACTAGAAACCCAACCTGGGCCAGGATTCAGGCCCGCAGAAGGCCCAATAGGCCAACAGACAGCACAGTGTGACATTAGGCCCGTAAGCCTGCATTTGAGAGGAGCTCGAGAGGGCAGCCGCAGTGGAGCTTATAAACCACTCCGAGCCCCTCTCAACTAGCGAGGTGGGACTAAACTTTTGGCCGCGGGCAGCGCAAGGCCTTTGGTCCCGGTTGGTGGCACCAACCGGGACCAATGCCCCCCCTTTAGTCCCGGTTGGTGCCACCAACCGGGACCAAAGGCCGCCGCTTCCCGCCCTTTGGGCTGCTGAAAAGAGGCCTTTGGTCCCGGTTGGTGGCACCAACCGGGACTAATGCCCACCTTTAGTCCCGGTTGGTGCCACGAACCGGGACTAAAGGATTTGCTATATAAGTCCACACTTAGGAAATTTTCGACATACCTCGCCAGTTGCCCCCGACGCCGCCAGGCTGCCCGTGCTCGCCGTCGCCGCCCGCTCCTCATCGCCGTCGCCCCGCGCCCTTGCCTCGACGGGTCGCCGCCCGGTGCTCGTCGCCGTCGCCCTGCCCCCACGCGCCGCCCCGCCTCGTGCTCCCCTGCTCGCGCGCGCCGCCTCGGCGCCCCGAGCCCCCTGCCCGGCCCGCGCGTGCTCGCCGGCGCCCTCGCCGCCCCCGCCCCGTCCCGGCCCCGTGCGCCGGCGCCCTCGCCGCCCCCGCCCCCGCCGTCGCCATCGTCCTAGCCGCCCCCGCTGTGAGAGCCGCCGCCCCGGCTCTGTTTTTTTATTTTTATTAGTTTAATTTTTTTGTTCATATGTGATGTATATGTGTATGTGGCTATAATGTATATGTGAACAAAAAAATTTGTATGTATGTAGATGTTCAAAATGTATGAATATATATGTCAAAAATGTTTTTTTGTTCATAGAAAGTTTTTTGTTCATATATAGAAAGTTTTTATATATGACAATGGATATATATTCGATATATATGAGAAATGATGATCCACATGGAAAAGTTTTATATATGCAAAAGTTACAATTTTAGAAAAGTTTTATATATCTAGCTAGGAAGGGAAGAAGAAGAAAAAGAAGGATAGGAAAGAAGAAAATAAGAAGAGGAAAGAAAGAAGAAGAGGAGAGGAAGAAGAGGAGATATAAATAAGAAGAGGAAAAAAGAAGAAAAAGAAGAGGAGAAGAAGAAAGGAATAGAGGAGAAGAAGAAAAAATAGAAAATATTCTATTTTTTCTTCTTCTCCTCTATTCCTTTCTTCTTCTCCTCTTTTTTTCTTCTTTTTTTCTTCTTTTTTTCTTCAATCCTCTCCTCTATTCCTTTCTTCTTCTCTCCTCTTTTTATTTCTTCTTCGTTTTCTTATGTTTTATCGGTTCTGTCGTCGTCGATATATACCCCCTCCTGATAACTTCAACACGTGGGGGGGGTCGATATACCCCCTCCCCGATAACATTATTTTCCCGTGTATGTATGTTGTCGTTGTCGATATTACCCCCTCCCGATAACTTCAACACGAGGGGGATATAACTTCAACACGAGGGGGGGTCGATATACCCCCTCCTCGATAACATTATTTTCCCGTGTATGTATGTCGTCGTTGTCGATATAAAACCCCCTCCCGATAACTTCAACACGTGGGGGGGTCGATATATACCCCCTCCCCGATAACATTATTTTCCCGTGTATGTATGTCGTCGTTGTCGATATATATAACTCCCTCCCAGATAACTTCGACATGATGGACGGTCGATATGTATACCCCCTCTCGACCGTGATAACTTATACCACGGGAGCACCCCCCGGCCCTCTCGCTCGACCAAAACTCTCGAGGACACCCAAACCCTAGAAAAAAACGATGTCGGTCTCCTACCCCCTCCCGCCGCGCCCCTACCCTTGAAGCATTGCCTAGGCCACCCCAAACCCGGAATAAGCTAGGTCTACGTTTGCACTAATATATCCACCTGCTGTCATGTTTGTGTAATAATTGCCATGTTGTAATATTTGCAGAAACAATGGAGCACGGACGAGATGAGCAAGCAGAAGAGGTGTTGGGGGACATAATCTTAGCCGGAGGTGATATCTTGTCGTATCTTAACGACAATGATGGTCTGGAAGAACAGGGTGAAGAAGCTGGCTGCGGTGATCGAAGAGTGGAGGAGGAAAGACATGATTATGATGGCTCCGGTGACCCAATGCTGGTGCAAGAAGGAGCCCGTGGTGACGGCTCCGGTGACCGAACAGAGTCCGGCCAGGTAAATATATTAGTTAAGCCTGTGCTGACTAGCTAATTGATGCATTCATTGTTTTGGTATGTACACATATTAATTAACACTCGTCTTTCTTCTTTTTTCTAGCCCTCCGGATCGAGCACAACTGCGGTAAAGAGACGAGGCCCGAAGAGAAAGTTGCGCTCGGATGAAAGGTTTGAGATCACAGCAATCGCGCGCGACGGCCAACCGATTGAACCCCTCCGGACAAAGGATGCTTTTGCTGCTCAGTGCGGGGTTCTAGTTAGGGACAAGATCCCGATCAGCATCCACCAATGGTATAAGCCTAAGAAGGAAGACCCTGAGGTGTCTTATGTCAATGATATGCAGAAAGATGATCTTTGGACTGAGCTGAAGGCAAATTTCACCCTACCGCCAGAGGAGGATCCGGAGAAGCCAGTTATAGAGCAATTAATCAAGTCTCATGCTCTTAAGAAGATGGCAGACCTATTCAGGAGGTGGAAGAATGAGCTGAAAACGTTTGTCGACAAAGAAGAGACACCTGAATTCATCGGCCGGTATGAGAAGATCAGAGATCACTGGCCCGCATTTGTGGCCCACAAGACATCGGAAAAGAGTAAGAAGATGTCAGCGACAAACAAGATGAATGCTGCGAAGAAGAAGCTTCACCATCGCACGGGGTCAGGTGGCTACCTCAAAGCCCGGCCTAAGTGGGCCAAGTCTGAGAGGGATCTGCTTGATAAAGGGATCGAACCACAGACAATGAACTGGCCAGACCGTTGCCGGACTTGGTTCTTCGGGGCTGGCGGAACCTTGGACCCTGTATCAGGGAGGTGTCGTTGGACGGACGAGCAACTTGCAATACCCGTCAAGAAGATTCAGCACTATATCGATGCAGCGCAGCAAGGGACGTTCGTTCCAGACAGAGAGAACGACGAGCTCACAATGGCCCTCGGGAATCCTGAGCACCCTGGACGGACACGAGGCACGCCAGGCTCCGTTCCGTGGAAGGCTGGTTTTCCGGACGCGGGCGGTTACAAAACCCAGGAGAGGAGGAAAAAAGTGGAGCAGATCCAAATTCAGCGTCTGCACGAAAGGGTTCAAGTGCTAGAGGAACGAGACAACAATAGAGATGCCGAAACTGCCCCCGAAGCTACAGCGCCATCTCAGCGTAGAAGCAGCGTGGCTTCCACCGAGCTGCCTCAGCTGGAGCATGCGGCTACTCCTAGCTACCCCGTGGATGCTATCACGGAGTCTCAACATTGCCACCTTATGGCGGAATGGCAGAACTTGAAAGTCAAGGCGGCTGTTGGCTCTGTTTTACCTACTGAACCCGGCGCAACCTACCACTGCCGGCCGATTCCAGAAGGATATGCTTGGGTGATGGTGGATGAAATAACGGAGGGATTTGAGGACCTCCGGCTTGACCACCCTACCGGTGAAGGGGAGACTCGGCTGGGTTTAGCTCTGAAGACTCCATGCCTATGGCGGAAGGAGCTCATCAAGCTTCCGAACTGGACGGCTCCGGCGAGTAAGGGCACTCCGCCTCCTCCTCCGCCTCCTCCTCCGGCGAGTGATCAGGGCACTCAGCCTCCTTCTCCGGCGCGTGGCGGCACTCCGCCTCCTTCTCCGCCAGCGCCGGCACGCCAGAGCAGCCAACCTCCTCCTTCTCCGCCTCGTCAGCAAGGGCGGAAGAGACCTGCCGCCGCTGCGGCTGCTCCGGCGCGTCGTAGTCCTTCTCCTCCGCCTCGTAAGCATGGAAAGAAGACAGCCGCAGCCGCTCCGTCTGCTCTGCCGGCGTCTAGCAGTACAGCTGCCAGAGGCGGGAGGCAATACAGATTCGGTCCTTCTCTGAAGACTCCAGAGAAGTTACCACATGAGAGGATCGAGGAGGAGAACGCGAAAATCGTGCGAGCCGAAGTGAAGAACTTCTTTGAAAGGGTCAAAGCAAAGAAACATCCACCTCCGGAGGAGAAGGTAGATCCGGTGAAAGCAAAGCACACTCTGGCTGCCCTGACAAAACCACCAAAGTCTCCGCCAAAAGGCAACTATGAGCGCGTTCTTGCAAAGGCATATGCCGAAGCGGAGCGGTCGGGAAGTACTGTCAGTGATAAAAGGATGAAAGAACGACGAGCTGGGAAAAAATTGCCCAGCTCGGCGAACAAGAGAACCAATCGTGCCCCCCGCTCAAGGTGTCAAAAGACATCGTCGCTAATGATCCGGGTATGGTGCCCGGTTATACCGATCTTGGAGATTACCTGCCCGACGATGTACATTATGAAATCATGGAGGTGGACGAACACAAATACCATTACGGGAAGCCTCTCGTCAAAGATGTCAAATCTCTAAGCACGATGATGCGAAGACTACATGATTGGTACATGAAAACCTGCAGAGAGTCTGATGGGATGAGTACTTTAACGCTGAGAGTTAAACCGGAGCATGACCTCGTTGGAATTGAACTGCTGAATGTTCCATTTGAGGATTTCTTCCAGTTTTACAATCTAAAGTCCCTCGATAAAACAACGATCACTTGCTACTGTCTGTAAGTAGTACTACTTCTGTCATTAAGTCTCTCTATATAGGTCAGCTCTTTCATTGCATGTATTTATACTTATCCTCACTATATTATGCAGATTGAAGATCGCCGAATTGAAGAAAAGACAAATCGGTGATATTGGGTTCATTAACACAAATCTCATAGATGATTATCAGGTTAAATTTCATGCCAAAGAAGCCGAGGCCAACTTGCTACAATCGTTGGTATTAAATCAAAACAAAGATATAATACTCTTTCCTTACAACTTCAAGTGAGTGTTACTGTCTTGTGCATATTCGGTTTCCCTTATTAGTCCAGGTTATGGTAATGTAATTGATGACTTATGCATGCATGCGCAGCTTCCACTATATTCTCCTAGAGATTAAGCTTGAGCCGGGAGTAGTAACCGTCTTAGACTCGAGACGAAAAGATCCCCAGGACTATGCGAACATGACTCAAATGCTCCAGAAGTAAGTTAAATCGATCATTATCCACCATATCAGCAACTTTGTTCATTTCCTGATATCAAGTAATTGTTTTCTTTGTCTGGCAGGGTTTGGAGAAAATTCACCTCAAAAGCCCCGGGACTGCCGAACCAGCTGCAATTTAGACACCCGAAAGTAAGTACTATAGTAGCATGTTCCGCGCATCTCCTAGTGATTCAAGCGCTAGTTTGATCAATACCATTTAGCATGCTTGCTTATCAGTTTGATTGACCTCTATTTCTTGTAAAGTGGTTGTGGCAGCAACCCGGGAATAATTACTGTGGATACTACATTTGCGAGTCCATCCGCTACCATACCTGTGAGCGGGGCTACACTGAAGAACAATATGAAGTGCGTAAGCAATAATATTCACAATTTTATTTTATTACCATCATTTGTGTTGAGTTTCATTTATTCATATATATATGTATTGAACTCCTTCTTCAAATTAGACTTTTCGGAAGCGGGATGAACTCCTAGCAGAAGATCGTATGCGAGGAATTCAAGAGGAATTGGCGGCATTCTTCCTTGACCACGTGATCGCTGAAAACGGAGAATACTATGTGGACCCTGTGTTCCTACAATATAATTAGGAGATTGTATTGTAAGAGATAATTATTGTATATATGTAGCCGGTAGTGTCGGATAGATATACGAGAACTTGTTGTTCGACCAATATCTCGGAGAAGGAGAGGTGGTCGATATCACTTCTCTCTGTATGCATATATATATGTTCATGACGATCTTCTGTTTCCTTCATTTGATTACTAGCTAGCGTGTCTACTCCTCTCCATACGTATATAGTACGTAGCGTCGACCAAGCACGGAGATAAGAGAGGACACTTCTCTCTATTAATTAGCTAGCTAACACAATATATGAAACACCTAAATTAACCCCCCAAAACCCCTAAACCACCCCCTTTCAAAAAAAACAAAAACCTCAGCTCCTGCCAGGTGCTGACGCGTGGATGCCTATTGGTCCCGGTTGGTGGCACCAACCGGGACCAAAGGCCCTCCTGCCTGGGCTCCCCGCACCGGCCACGTGGACGGCCTTTAGTCCCGGTTCGTGTAAGAACCGGGACTAAAGGGCTAGGGCATTAGTAACGACCCTTTAGTCCCGGTTCCAGAACCGGGACTAAAGGCCCTTATGAACCGGGGTAAAAGACCCCTTTCCTACTAGTGCGTGGTCGAGTGAGTACATTCCGGTCGAATGAAATTAGGTTTTCCTAGTGGAACGTTTCTGGTCGAGTGGATGTTGTTGTCCTTTGAATACTCTTGATTTCAAGGTAATGTCCTTGGGAAGGGTGTCTACAGGCCTATTACCCTACCCTAGGTACATGTCTTCGTCATTAGCCCCCGAATGGTTCAGGGTTCGAGTGAAAAAAGTGGTTGAAGATGGTTCCGACCCAGTTTTCGCGCTTCGGAAGCGTTTTACTTGGATTGATGAACCACGCAACAACTTCGACTTCATTTTCAGTCGTGAGCTGTCGAGTGAATTTTGCCGATAAGCTTCGAGTGTTGATCTGGTATGAGATCTTTGGCGCGATTGACTGCGTTGCCGTTCCCGGATCTCACGGGATTCGAAATTTGGGGAAGCGCGCGAGGCTGAGGGCACCGCAGTAAACGGGATGGATTAGGCAGAGGCGCCTCGATCTTCATGCCGCCTTTTTCGCCACGTGCCCAGCGCGCGACTGTTGCGGGATTTGACAGGATCACTTGGGCCCACGAGTCAGCCACTCGGTTACGGGCCTATATAAGGCGTTGCGGCCAATGTATTCCGCACAGTGCTTCTCATCCCCTTCTTCTTCATCTGCTTCTCCACCGCATTTGCCCTCACACTCGACGCCGCCGCGCCGTCCGAGCGCAGCCTGCTGCGATGGGAAAGGAGAAGACGGCAGCCCTGGAGCGTGCGAAGAAGGCGGCGGCGCCAGCGAAGGGCAAGAAGACGAGTCGGGGCGGGTCGTCGTCGAGGTCCGGCCTGCCGCCCGGCTGGATCCAGGGCGACTGGATCAGGTCCACGATCTAGAAGGAGGACATGGTGGATCTGGTCGAAGGGGGCTTGATTGCCCACGAGTCTTGGCGGTTGCCAGGGAGCGAGACCGAGCCGCGGCCGCAAGAGGGTGAGTGCGTCCTCAATGCAACTCATGTCGACCGCGGCTTCTCCTTGCCTCCACATCCCTTTTTCCGAGGTTTCTTGAATTTCTTTGGAGCTGAACTTCATCACTTTTCCCCCAACACCATCACCTATCTTGCTGCATTTGTTTCTCTGTGTGAGAATTTCTTGGGCTGTCGACCGCACTGGGGTCTCTTCAAACATATATTCACCTGCCGCTCTCAAGCTGTGAAAAAGGACAATCCGAGTGATGTGAGAACGCATGTGATCCAGATGTGTGGGGGTCTAGGAATTCAGATGAGGGGTGGGAGCTCTTTTCCGGCTATGACACTTCCCGATTCAGTTAGAGGGTGGTAGTCGACCTGGTTCTACTGCAAAGACCAACCGACTCCTGGTCAGTCGACTGGGCTTCCTCCCTTTTCCATGGATCGAGTCCAGCCGCCTTCTCCTTTGAAAGTGAACCCAGAGGAGAAAGCAGAGGTGAACATGCTAGTTGAACGAGTAGTCCAGTTAGTCCGTGATGGCGTGACTGGCATGGACTTGCTTGAAGTATTTCTCAGTCGACGCATCCAGCCACTCCAGGCTCGTGATCATCCTATGTGTATGTACTCAGGTATTGAGGATACCACTCGGATCCACCCGGAGGAAGTCACCGAGGAGGTAGTAGAGCAGTGGCTGTAGGGCATCACTAGTAACAAAGACAACCCCAGGGGGTCCAAGAGGGTTCCACCTTTCGATAAGGCCAACAAACCAGACAAGGTCCGATTTTCAACGCTGAATGTCTTTTGTTTTGATTTGTTACTAAGCTCCAATCCGATTGACATTTGTGCGACTCTTTGCTCTGCAGATATATACTGAGATGTACTCGATGCCCAATGGAGAGCAGACCCAGGCGGGAGAGGAGAGCGGGGGCGACAGCGGCGGTTGGAACTCTGACGCTGAGGGTGATGAAGTGGACGAAGACTCGAGCAGTGGTGAGGAGGTCGACTCTCTACCTTGTTCGAAAAGACACTCCAAACAGAAGCATGACCCAATAAGTATCCGGGGAAAAGCGACGGCACCGACTGGCCAGACTTCGAAGCACACTCGGAGATCTTCTTCAGTGCCGACTGAGAAGGCTCCGAAGCAGCTCAAGGTTGCGTCGTCAAAGCCACGGAAGTCCTTGCCCAAGATTAAGGTTGACGTTCCCGTCGCCTCTGTGTAAGTGTTTCGTTTTCACCCTTTTCTCAGGGAATGTTATATCAGTTGTCGACCCATTTTCTTGCTTGACCGAGTGAATCTTGAGATTTGCAGTGCTGCTACCTCTGGGACTTCGATTTGCAAGGAGTACGATGATGAGGAGATGGAAGATGCGGTCACCTCCAAGGCGGGTATAACTCTTGTCATCTTGTCTCTACTTTGCCAACTATTTTCTTGGTCGACTGAACTCTTGTGGTCGATTCTTTTGTAGTTTCGCAAAATGTTATTGAACTTCCACATGACAATGAAGATGTGCCTTAGAAGCCTACGGGAAAGAGGGGCAGTACCTTAGGCAGGAGAGTGCCAGCTAGCAAGACGCCTCAGTCGACCCCGGCAAAAGAACCAACAAATCAGCAGTTCGGAGACTTTAATCGCGCTTCTGTTACTTTTGCGGTTCCATTGTCGAGTGGATATCTTTCAGTGTCGACTGAGCAGGCCCCTGTTCCGTCTGTGCAACTCCATGCCTCAGATCCCCAAGCTGCTGCAACTGTTCCATCAACTTCACTCTTCACTGCCCATCCTGCTCCAAAGGACCCAATAAGCGCCGCTAAAGAAGCTATACGCCAGGCGGGCCTTATGATGGATCAAATGAAGGTGGTGCGTAATGCTAGCCAAACTGCTTATGACGCCAGCTCATCCCTCCAAGCTAACGTCCAGGTTAGTTGACTTCCGACTGATCTTTAACTTGGCGCTTGTTCTGTTAGGATATGCTACTTGACAACTGCTGCTTTGCTATCCGTAAGATGTCCGTGGACAAGTGTTCTGGATCCATAATGTGCATCTATCAAGAGTCTGCATCTTGCATCTGTACACCCACTGGGTGTTTTCAACTTTTGTTGAGTAATGTTCTCACTTGAGTCGACCATGTCGTGTCGAGTGTATCTTTGAATCAGTGGGGGCACGCAGAGTGCACCCACTGGGTGTAGTTCCCGAGACCGCCGTCGAATGTTTCATTCGGTGGGGGTCTTTATCAAAAAATACCACTTTACAGTTCTTCCACTCGGTTTAGACTGATCGCGCCGAGTGAGATTCGGACCAGTGGGGGCATGCCAAGTGCACCCAGTGGGTGTAGTCCCCGAGACCGCGGTCATCTGATAACAAGATGGTTTTTTTTATCATATTGCATGAATTTATCCCTCTACATCATGTCATCTTGCTTAAGGCGTTACTCTGTTCTTATGAACTTAATACTCTAGATGCATGCTGGATAGCGGTCGATGTGTGGAGTAATAGTAGTAGATGCAGGCAGGAGTCGGTCTACTTGTCTCGGACGTGATGCCTATATACATGATCATACCTAGATATTCTCCTAACTATGCTCAATTCTATCAATTTCTCAACAGTAATTTGTTCACCCACCGTAATACTTATGTTCATGAGAGAAGCCAATAGTGAAACCTATGGCCCCCGGGTCTATTTTCCATCATATTAATCTCCCATCAATAAGCTATTTCTGGCGCCGTCTTTATTTTGCCTTCTTTACTTTGCATCTTTATCATAAAAATACCAAAAATATTATCTTATCATATCTATCAGATCTCACTCTCGTAAGTGACCGTGAAGGGATTGACAACCCCTTTATGGCGTTGGTTGCGAGGATTTATTTGTTTGTGTAGGTGTGAGGGACTCGTGCGTTGCCTCCTACTGGATTGATACCTTGGTTCTCAAAAACTGAGGGAAATACTTACGCTACTTTGCTGCATCACCCTTTCCTCTTCAAGGGAAAACCAACGCAGTTCTCAAGAGGTAGCAAGAAGGATTTCTGGCGCCGTTGCCGGGGAGTCTATGCAAAAGTCAACATACCAAGTACCCATCACAAACCCTTATCTCCTGCATTACATTATTTGCCATTTGCCTCTGGTTTTCCTCTCCCCCACTTCACCCTTGCCATTTTATTCGCCCTCTCTTTTCCGTTTGCCTCTTTTTCGCTTGCTTCTTGTTTTCTCGTGTGTTGGATTGCTTGCTTGTCACGATGGCTCAAGATAATACCAAATTGTGTGACTTTACCAATACCAACAACAATGATTTCCTTAGCACTCCGATTGCTCCTCTTACCGATACTGAATCTTGTGAAATTAATGCTGCTTTGTCGAATCTTGTCATGAAAGATCAATTCACCGGCCTTCCTAGTGAAGATGCCGCTACCCATCTAAATAGCTTCATTGATTTGTGTGATATGCAAAAGAAGAAAGATGTTGACAATGATATTGTTAAATTGAAGCTATTTCCTTTTTCGCTTAGAGATCATGCTAAAGCTTGGTTTTCGTCCTTGCCTAAAAATAGTATTGATTCTTGGAATAAGTGCAAAGATGCTTTTATCTCTAAGTATTTTCCTCCCGCTAAGATCATCTCCCTTAGAAATGACATTATGAATTTTAAGCAACTTGATCATGAACATGTTGCACAAGCTTGGGAGAGGATGAAATTAATGATACGTAATTGCCCTAAACATGGTTTGAATTTATGGATGATTATACAAATTTTTTATGCCGGATTGAATTTTGCTTCTAGGAATCTTTTAGATTCAGCAGCGGGAGGCACTTTTATGGAAATCACTTTAGGAGAAGCTACTAAACTCCTAGATAATATTATGGTTAATTATTCTCAATGGCACACTGAAAGATCTACTAATAAGAAAGTGCATGCGATAGAAGAAATTAATGTTTTGAGTGGAAAGATGGACGAGCTTATGAAATTATTTGCTAATAAAAGTGTTTCTTCTAATCTTAATGATATGCCTTTGTCTACTTTGATTGAGAAAAATAATGAATCTATGGATGTGAATTTTGTTGGTAGGAATAATTTTGGTAACAGCGCGTATAGAGGAAACTTTAATCCAAGGCCATATCCTAGTAATTCCTCTAATAATTATGGTAATTCCTAAAACAATTCTGATGGAAATTTTAATAAGATGCCCTCTGAATTTGAGACTAGTGTTAAGGAGTTTATGAATTCACAAAAGAATTTCAATGCTTTGCTTGAAGAAAAGTTGCTTAAAGTTGATGAATTGGCTAGGAACGTTGATAGAAGTTCTCTTGATGTTGATTCTTTGAAACTTAGATCTATTCCACCTAAGCATGATATCAATGAGTCTCTCAAAGCCATGAGAATTTCCATTGATGAGTGCAAAGAAAGAACCGCTAGGATGCGTGCTAAGAAAGATTGCTTTGTGAAAGCGTGTTCTTCTAGTTTCTTTGAAAATAAAGACGAAGATCTAAAAGTTATTGATGTGTCCCCTATTAAATCTCTGTTTAGCAATATGAATCTTGATAATGATGGGACTGAATAGGATTCACCTCTACCTAGAAGGCGTTCCAAAAATTCGGAGTTTTTAGATCTTAATGCAAAAAGTGGGATTGAAGAGATCAAAACTCTAGATATTAATGAACCCACTATTTTGGATTTCAAGGAATTTAATTATGATAATTGCTCTTTGATAGGTTGTATTTCCTTGTTGCAATTTGTGCTAAATTCTCCACATGCTTATAGTCAACATAACGCTATTACTAAACACATCGTTGATGATTTGATGCAATCTTATGAAGAAAAACTTGAGTTGGAAGTTTTTATCCCTAGAAAACTTTATGATGAGTGGGAACCTACTATTAAAATTAAAATTAAAGATCATGAATGCTATGCTTTGTGTGACTTGGGTGCTAGTGTTTCCACGATCCCAAAAACTTTGTGCGATTTGCTAGGATTCCATGAATTTGATGATTGTTCTTTAAACTTACACCTTGCGGATTCCACCATTAAGAAACCTATGGGAAGAATTAATTATGTTCTTATTGTTGCAAATAGGAACTATGTGCCCGTAGATTTTATTGTTCTTGATATAGATTGCAATCCTTCATGTCCTATTATTCTTGGTAGACCTTTCCTTAGAACGATTGGTGCAATTATTGATATGAAGGAAGGGAATATTAGATTCCAATTTCCATTAAGGAAAGGCATGGAACACTTCCCTAGAAATAAAATAAAATTACCTTATGAATCTATTATGAGAGCCACTTATGGATTGCCTACCAAAGATGGCAATACCTAGATCTATCCTTGCTATTATGCCTAGCTAGGGGCGTGAAACGATAGCGCTTGTTGGGAGGCAACCCAATTTTATTTTTTATTTTTTGCTTTTTGCTTCAGTTTAGGAATAAATATTTGATCTAGCCTCTGGTTAGATTCGTTTTTATGTTTAATTAGTGTTTGTGCCAAGTTTAACCTATAGGATCTTCTTGGATGATAGTTATTTGATCTTGCTGAAAATTCCAGAAACGTTCTGTTCACGAAAATAATTGTTGAAAATCACCAGAACGTGATAAAATATTGATTCCAATTGCTTCTGATCAATAAACAAATTATCTAGGTCGTCCTATTTTATCTGAATGTTTGGAGTTCCAGAAGTTTGCGTTAGTTACAGATTACTACAGACTGTTCTGTTTTTGACAGATTCTGTTTTTTGTGTGTTGTTTGCTTATTTTGATGAACCTATGGCTAATAAATTAGTTTGTAAACCATAGAGAAGCTGGAATACAGTAGGTTTAACACCAATATAAATAAAGAATTAGTTCATTACAGTACCTTGATGTGGTGTTTTGTTTTCTTTCGCTAACGGAGCTCACGAGATTTTCTGTTAAGTTTTGTGTTGTGAAGTTCTCAAGTTTTGGGTAAAAGATTTGATTGATTATGGAACAAGGAGTAGCAAGAGCCTAAGCTTGGGGATGCCCATGGCACCCCAATATAATCTAAGGACACCCAAAAGCCAAAGTTTGGGGATGCCCTGGAAGGCATCCCCTCTTTTGTCTACTTCCATCGGTAACTTTACTTGGAGCTATAATTTTATTCACCACATGATATATGTTTTGCTTGGAGCGTCTTGTATTATTTGAGTCTTTATTTTTTAGTTTACCACAATCATCTTTTCTGTACACACCTTTTGATGAGAGACACACATTATTCGGAATTTATTAGAATACTCTATGCGCTTCGCTTAAATCTTTTGAGCTATATAGTTTTTGCTCTAGTGCTTCACTTATATCTTTTAGAGCACGGCGGTGGTTTTGTTTTATAGAAACTATTATATTATTTTGAGAGTCTTAAACAGCATGGTAATTTGCTTAAATTGGGAAATTAATCCTAATGTGCTAAGTATTCAAGACTAGTAAAAACTTTCTTATGAGTGTGCTGAATACTAAGAGAAGTTTGATGCTTGATAATTGTTTTGAGATATGGAGGTAGTGATATTAAAGTTGTTCTAGTTGAGTAGTTGTGAATTTGAGAAATACTTGTGTTGAAGTTTGCAAGTCCCGTAGCATGCACGTATGGTAAACGTTATGTAACAAATTTGAAGCATGAGGTGTTCTTTGATTGTCCTCCTTATGAGTGGAAGTCGGGGACGAGCGATGGTCTTTTCCTACCAATCTACCCCCCTAGGAGCGTGCGCATAGTGCTTGGTTTTTGATGACTTGTAGATTTTTGCAATAAGTATGTGAGTTCTTTATGACTAATGTTGAGTCCATGGATTATAGGCACTCTTATCCTTCCATCATTGCTAGCCTCTTCAGTACCGTGCATTGCCCTTTCTCACATTGAGAGTTGGTGCAAACTTCGCCGGTGCATCCAAACCCCGTGATATGATACGCTCTTTCACACATAAACCTCCTTATATCCTCCTCAAAACAGCCACCATACCTAGCTATTATGGCATTTCCATAGCCATTCCGAGATATATTGCCATGCAACTTTCCACCGTTTCATTTATCATGACATGTTCATCATTGTCATATTGCTTTGCATGATCATGTAGTTGGCTTTGTATTTTTGGCAAAGCCACCGTTCATAATTCTTCATACATGTCACCCTTGATTCATTGCTATCCCGGTATACCGCCGGAGACATTCATATAGAGTCATACTTTGTTCTAGTATCGAGTTGTAATCATTGAGTTGTAAATAAATAGAAGTGTGATGATCATCTTTCATAGAGCATTGCCCTAATAAAAAGAAAGAGAAAGGCCAAATAAAAAAGAGAAGGCCACCCAAAAAAGAGAAAATAAAAAGGGGCAATGCTACTATCCTTTTTCCACACTTGTGCTTCAAAGTAGCACCATGATCTTCATGATAGAGAGTCTCTTGTTTTGTCACTTTCATATACTAGTGGGAATTTTTAATTATAGAACTTGGCTTGTATATTCCAACAATGGGCTTCCTCAAATGCCCTAGGTCTTCGTGAGCAAGCAAGTTGGATGCACAACCACTTAGTTTCTTTTGTTGAGCTTTCATGCATTTATAGCTCTAGTGCATCCGTTGCATGGCAATCCCAACTCCTTGCATTAACATCAATCTATGGGCATCTCCATAGCTCATTGATTAGCCGCGTTGATGCAAGGCTTTCTCCTTTTTTGTCTTCTCCACATAACCCCCATCATTATATTCTAGTCCACCCATAGTGCTATATCCATGGCTCACGCTCATGTATTGCGTGAAGGTTGAAAAAGTTTGAGATTACTAAAGTATGAAACAATTGCTTGGCTTGTCATCGGGGGTTGTGCATGATGAGAGCATTCTTGTGTGATGAAAATGGAGCATGACTAAACTATATGATTTTGTAGGGATGAACTTTCTTTGGCCATGTTATTTTGAGAGGACATAATTGCTTAGTTAGTATGCTTGAAGTATTATTACTTTTATGTCAATATTAAACCTTTATCTTGAATCTTTCGGATCTAAATATTCATACCACAATTAAGAGAATTACATTGAAATTATGCCAAGTAGCATTCCACATCAAAAATTCTGTTTTTATCATTTACCTACTCGAGGACGAGCAGGAATTAAGCTTGGGGATGCTTGATACGTCTCCAACGTATCTATAATTTTTGATTGCTCCATGCTATATTATATTCTGTTTTGGACATTATTGGGCTTTATTATACACTTTTATATTATTTTTGGGACTAACCTATTAACCGGAGGCCCAACCCAGAATTGCTGTTTTTTCCCTATTTCAGAGTTTCGCAGAAAAAGAATATCAAACGGAGTCCAAACGGAATGAAACCTTCGGGAACGTGATTTTCGGAACGAACGTGATCCAGAGGACTTGGAACCTACGTCAAGACATCAACAGGAAGGCACGAGGTAGGGGCGCGCCCTCCACCCTCATGGGCCCCACGTTGCTCCACCGACGTACTTCTTCCTCCTATATATACCTACGTACCCCCAAACTACCAGAGACGGAGCCAAAAACCTAATTCCACCGTCGCAACCTTCTGTACCCGCGAGATCCCATCTTGGGGCCTTTTTCGGAGCTCCACCGGAGGGGGCATCGATCACGGAGGGCTTCTACATCAACACCATAGCCTCTCCGTTGATGTGTGAGTAGTTTACCTCAGACCTTCGGGTCCATAGTTATTAGCTAGATGGCTTCGTCTCTCTTTTTGGATCTCAATACAATGTTCTCCCCCTCTCTTGTGCATATCTATTCGATGTAATCTTCTTTTGCAGTGTGTTTGTTGAGGCCGATGAATTGTGGGTTTATGATCCAGTTTATTTATGAAAAATATTTGAATCTTCTCTGAATTCTTTTATGTATGATTGGTTATCTTTGCAAGTCTCTTCGAATTATCAGTTTGGTTTGGCCTACTAGATTGATCTTTCTTGCAATGGGGGAAGTGCTTAGCTTTGGGTTCAATCTTGCGGTGCTCGATCCCAGTGACAGAAAGGGAAACGAAACGTATTATATTGTATTGTTGCCATCGAGGATAAAAAGATGGGGTTTATATCATATTGCATGAGTTTATCCTTCTACATCATGTCATCTTACTTAAAGCATTACTCTGTTCTTATGAACTTAATACTCTAGATGCATGCTGGATAGCGGTCGATGTGCGGAATAATAGTAGTAGATGCAGAATCGTTTCGGTCTACTTGTTGCGAACGTGATGCCTATATACATGATCATACCTAGATACTCTCATAACTATGCTCAATTCTACCAATTGCTCGACAGTAATTTGTCCACCCACCGTAATACTTATGCTCTTGAGAGAAGCCACTAGTGAAACCTATGGCCCCCGGGTCTATTTTCCATCATATTAATCTTCCAACACTTAGCTATTTTTATTGCCGTTTATTTTACTTTGCATCTTTATTTCTCTTTATCATAAAAATATCAAAATAATATCTTGTCATATCTATCAGATCTCACTCTCGTAAGTGACCGTGAAGGGATTGACAACCTCTTTATTGCGTTGGTTGCGAGGTTCTTATTTGTTTGTGTAGGTGCGCGGGACTTGTGGGTGGTCTCCTACTGGATTGATACCTTGGTTCTCAAAAACTGAGGGAAATACTTACGCTACTTTACTGCATCACCCTTTCCTCTTCAAGGGAAAACCAACGCAGTGCTCAAGAGGTAGCACCCTGCATCGCACACGCAACTAAAATCTGAACCGTGTTTGATGCATCCTCCATCGCAAATGTTTTGCACCTTTTTTGACGGTTTTTACACCACCGTTTGCGATTATGGCATCGCACACAGTTTCGTCGAAGGTTCTCTGATCGTAGTGTCGCGTTAGCAGCATCCTGCAGTAGTGACGGTAGCCTCTTTTTCTTTGGAATGGCCGCCGACTGCTGCAGGAGTCGGCTTCCGTCTTCTGATTTTGATCTTCTCCTGTCCAGACTTCTTTCCTGGGCATGCTGTCGCCATCAGCCAGGCCATCGAGGCGCGGCGTGAACAGCGTAGGAGTGAAGGAGCGGAGATCCCGCCCAACGCGCCGAGGAACCTCAACGAGCATCTCCTGGCCGTGAGAACACACCTGCAACCGGTTCATCGCCTACTCCACCGTCTTCAATGAGCTGGTGCTCAAGCGCCGCTGTCCGCCCTCTGGCCACAAGCCGAAGTTCCACGCACTCCCAGCTGGACTTCCGACTGGCTGTAAGTGGCAGTCGGCCGCTTCAAGGCGTGGAAGGGCTCCGCAGCCCGGGCGGGTGCACGGCAAGCCTTGGAGTTTGCAAGGCCTGGTATCCTGGGTTGAGCCTTGATACGTCTCCAACGTATCTATAATTTATGAAGTATTCATGCTATTATATTATCCATTTTGGATGTTTAATGGGCTTTACGATGCACTTTTATATTTTTTTTGGGACTAACCTATTAACCCAGAGCCCAGTGCCAGTTTCTGTTTTTTCCCTTGTTTCAGTGTTTCGCAGAAAAGGAATATCAAACGGAGTCCAAACGGAATGAAACCTTCGGGAGCATGATTTTTGGAACGAACGTGATCCAGGAGACTTGGAGTTGAAGTCAGGGAAGCTTCGAGGTGGCCACGAGGCAGGGAGGCGCGCCTACCCCTGGGCGCGCCCCCGCCCTCGTGGGCCCCTCGTGGCTCCCCTTACCGACTTCTTTCGCTTATATATATCCATATACCCTAAAAACATCGGGGAACAGAATAGATCGGGAGTTCCGCCTCCGCAAGCCTCTGTAGCCACCGAAAACCAATCTAGACCCGTTCCGGCACCCTGCCAGAGGGGGGAATCCTTCACCGGTGGCCATCTTCATCATCCCGGCGCTCTCCATGACGAGGAGGGAGTAGTTCACCCTCGGGGCTGAGGGTATGTACCAGTAGCTATGTGTTTGATCTCTCTCTCTCTCTCCTGTTCTTGATTTGGCACGATCTTGATGTATCGCGAGCTTTCCTATTATAGTTGGATCTTATGATGTTTCTCCCCCTCTACTCTCTTGTAATGGATTGAGTTTTCCCTTTGAAGTTATGTTATCGGATTGAGTCTTTAAGGATTTGAGAACACTTTATGTATGTCTTGCATGTGCTTATCTGTGGGGACAATGGGATATCACGTGACCTACTTGATGTATGTTTTGGTGATCAACTTGCGGGTTCCGTGACCTCGTGAACTTATGCATAGGGGTTGGCACACGTTTTCGTCTTGACCCTCGGGTAGAAACTTTGGGGCACTCTTTGAACTTCTATGTGTTGGTTGAATAGATGAATCTGAGATTGTTTGATGCATATCGTATAATCATACCCACGGATACTTAAGGTGACATTGGAGTATCTAGGTGACATTAGGGTTTTGATTGATTTGTATCTTAAGGTGTTATTCTAGTACGAACTCTATGATAGATCGATCCGAAAGAATAACTTTGAGGTGGTTTCGTACCCTACAATAATCTCTTCGTTTCTTCTCCGCTATTGTATTGTTGCCATCGAGGATAACAAGATGGGGTTTATATCATATTGCATGAGTTTATCCCTCTACATCATGTCATCTTACTTAAAGTGTTACTCTGTTCTTTTGAACTTAATACTCTAGATGCATGCTGGATAGCGGTCGATGTGTGGAGTAATAGTAGTAGATGCAGGCGGGAGTCGGTCTACTTGTCTCGGACGTGATGCCTATATATATGATCATACCTATATATTCTCATAACTATGCTCAGTTCTATCGATTGCTCAATAGTAATTTGTTCACCCACCGTAATACTTATGCTCATGAGGGAAGCCACTAGTGAAACCTATGGCCCCCGGGTCTATTTTCCATCATATTAATCTCCCATCAACAAGCTATTTCTGGCGCCGTCTTTATTTTGCCTTCTTTACTTTGCATCTTTATCATAAAAGTACCAAAAATATTATCTTATCATATCTATCAGATCACACTCTCGTAAGTGACCGTGAAGGGATTGACAACCCCTTTATTGCATTGGTTGCGAGGATTTATTTGTTTGTGTAGGTGCGAGGGACTCGTTCGTGGCCTCCTACTGGATTGATACCTTGGTTCTCAAAAACTGAGGGAAATACTTACGCTACTTTGCTGCAACACCCTTTCCTCTTCAAGGGAAAACCAACGCAGTGCTGATCCACTCGGAGCACGAGGTTCCCTTCCTGAAATGATCGACCTCTCATGTTTCTAGCATGGAATCGACGGAGGTCTTGCTGATAAATGGTCGACCTGATCAGGGCCATCTCTCTTTCCTCTTCCAGAAGATCGACCGCATCTTGCCGGGCTTGTTCTGCTTTTGCTTCTGAGAAAAGTTCTACACGCGGAGCATTGTGGAGTAAATCGGACGACAGCACAGCTTCAGCTCCATAGACCATGAAGAAGGGAGTCCGACCAGTCGACCGATTCGGCGTTGTTCTTAGACCCCACAGTACTGATGGTAACTCGTCCACCCAGGCACCTGCCGCGTGTTTGAGGTCACACATCAACCTAGGCTTCAGCCCTTGAAGGATCAAACCGTTTGCCCTTTCTGCTTGTCCATTCGACTGCGGGTGAGCGACTGATGTTGGAAATATGCCCTAGAGGCAATAATAAAGTGGTTATTATTATTTTTCCTTGTTCATGATAATTGTCTATTGTTCATGCTATAATTGTGTTATCTGGAAATCGTAATACATGTGTGAATACATAGACCACAACATGTCCCTAGTGAGCCTCTATTTGACTAGCTCGTTGATCAATAGATGGTCACGGTTTCCTGACCATGGACATTGGATGTCGTTGATAACGGGATCACATATTAGGAGAATGATGTGATGGACAAGACCCAATCCTAAGCATAGCACAAGATCATGTAGTTCGTCTGCTAAAGCTTTTCTAATGTCAAGTATCTTTTCCTTATACCATGAGATTGTGCAACTCCCGGATACCGTAGGAATGCTTTGGGTGTGCCAAACGTCACAATGTAACTGGGTGGCTATAAAGGTGCACTACGGGTATCTCCGAAAGTGTCTGTTGGGTTGGCACGAATCGAGACTGGGATTTGTCACTCCGTATGATGGAGAGGTATCTCTGGGCCCACTCGGTAATGCATCATCATAATGAGCTCAGAGTGACTAAGGAGTTAGTAACGATCATGCATTACGTAACGAGTAAAGAGACTTGCCAATAACGAGATTGAACAAGGTATTCGGATACCGACGATCGAATCTCGGGCAAGTAGCATACGATGGACAAAGGGAATTGCATACGGGATTGATTGAATTCCCGACATCGTGGTTCATCCGATGAGATCATCGTGGAACATGTCGGAACCAATATGGGTATCCAGATCCCGCTATTGGTTATTGGCCGGAGAGGTGCCTCGGTCATGTCTACATGGTTCCCGAACCCGTAGGGTCTACACACTTAAGGTTCGGTGATGCTAGAGTTGTTATGGGAAATAGTATGTGGTTACCGAATGTTTCTCGGAGTCCTGGATGAGATCCCGGACGTCACAAGGAGTTCCGGAATGGTACAAAGGTGAAGATTTATATATGGGAAGTCATCATACGGTCACCGGAAGTATTCGGGGGTTTGCTGGTATTGTACTGGGACCACCGAAGGGGTTCCGGGGGTCCACCGGGAGGGTCCACCTGCCCCGGAGGGCCCTATGGGCTGTATGTGGAAGGAACCAGCCCCTAAGTGGGCTGGGCGCCATCCCCCTGTCGGTGTCAAAACCGGTGGATCTCGGGTAGGGGGTCCCGAACTGTGCATCTAAGGTCGATGGTTACAGGAGACAGGGGACACGATGTTTACCCAGGTTTGGGCCCTCTCTATGGAGGTAATACCCTACTTCCTGCTTGATTGATCTTGATGAATATGAGTATTACAAGAGTTGATCTACCACGAGATCGTAATGGCTAAACCCTAGAAGTCTAGCCTGTATGACTATGGTAATGAGTATATCCTTTCCGGACTACACCCTCCGGTTTATATAGACACCGGGGGCATCTAGGGTTACATAAGAAGGAATCTTCATAGTTGGTCGCCTAGCTTGCCTTCCACACCAAGGAGAGTCCTATCCGGACACGGGTATAGTCTTCGGCCTTCATGTCTTCACAAACCACCAGTCCGGCCCATGGATAATAGGCCGGACGCCCGAGGACCCCTTAGTCCAGGACTCCCTCAGTAGCCCCCGAACTAGGCTTCAATGACGAGGTGTTCGGCGCGCAGATTGTTTTCGGCATTTCAAGGCGGGTTCCCTCTCCAAGTAATGTATTCGGCCGTTGATTCAATATCGCTCCTCTCGGCTTCTGTGCGCTAACAACTTCGGCTTCCACGTGTCGAGCGAATGCGGAAGGTTAGTGTATTTTTGCAAATAACACCCCGTCCAGGCAAGGAAGAGCGTCTATTTAAAGAGATTGGATCTTAGACCCAGTCAGCGCCACACAGAGAAAGTCCCCGGAGATCGCCAGGAGAAACCATTCCAACATGGCTAGCATTCCCAGCTCCTCCTCCCATTCCGGCCCAGAGAAAGGAGAGTCGGAGAAGTGCTCTGTGTCCCACAGTCAATTGGCGAAGTTGCAAACGCAGGGATTTCTTCTTCATGCGGATCTGGTCGCTGTTCAAGCAGGGCTGGCCTCTTTTAATGGCGAGACTCAGGCGGAGGACTTCCCCAACCCATCCGGGGGGAGCGAGTGTGTTTCGTCCCCTTTCTGCTAAGAGGCGTCGGATTTCCAATCCATCCGTTCCTTCGAGGGCTTCTGGAATACTATGGCCTCCAGCTGCACAACTTCGTTCCCGCTTCTATCCTGCACATCGCAGGTTATGTCGCTTTATGCGAATTATTTCTAGGTGTTGAGGCCCACTTTGAACTGTGGAGAAAGTTGTTCTGTCTTGTCCCGCGTAACCACGAGGGGTCAATATTTGAAGTGGGCGGAGCCGAAGTGTGGCGCATCGCCGATACCGGATACCTGTCCGGCACACCAAGGAGGGCATCTGAAGAATGGCCTTCCGAATGGTTCTACATTGAGGACGTCGCACTTCCCGACCCAGTTCGAAAGGGTCTTCCTGAATTTGCAAGCGTTCCGCTCACTACTAGAAAAGGCCTGTTAGTGGCGCACCTATTTTTGCCATTAACGGCGCACTATAGGTGCGCCACTATTATCACGCCATTAGTAACAAATAGTAATGTCGCACATTTGGTGGGCCATTACTATCAAAGATAGTAATGGCACACCTATAGTGCGCCATTACTATGCCTATCTGGTGCGCCATTACTATGTGACTTAGTAATGGCACATAACATAGAAGTGCGCCATTACTAACAATTTTTTTTTCAAATTTTTTTTTCGTTTTTTTCTTAATCTCGGGTCACTATGGCTTAATCTCGGGTGAATATGCTTAATCTCAAGTGAAATCACACTTCGTGGTCAAACTTCCCGGAAGGTCACTCATCCTCACACTACTCCAGCCCGAGCACGCTTAACTTCGTAGTTCTATCCAACCCTAGCACTAGCTCACTTAACAACCACTTGTTGATATATCTATCATATCAATCCTATTAAACCTTGTTGATGTCTATCACTTTGTTCATGTTCATGAGTGTGATGAAATTTTGAAAAAATATTTCAAACTTCCCGGTCATATTACGTATCATATTTTGAACATTTTTTCCAAAAAAAATTCGAAACCAATTTTTTTCTGTTACTAGTGGCGCACCTAGCAAATGGTGCGCCACTACTAAATTCGAATTTTTTTCCATTCCCCCCTCTAGATCTTAAAAGCTCTATATCTTTTATTCTGTTAGGTTTTTGGGGATTCTGAAAATCTTCAACGGGGCTCCCCCCGTTGAATTCGGATGTAACTTTTCGAGTAGATGATTTTTCATATAAAAAACTTTTTAATCCGAGTTCGTATGCAAAAGTTATGCCCATTTTACTAAATTCCAGAGAGGTTTTGCAAATAAAGTCGAAATTCATATTTGTAAATTTTCCCAACAACTAGACCACATATCACATGGGAAACTTATTTTCTTTTATTTTTTAAAAAACTGAAAAGGCGGTCCATGGGGTGGAGGGTGCAAAGAAAGTTAGTAATGGCGCACCTTCACAAAGTGCGCCATTACTATGTGTATGACTTGGTCAAACCTTGGTCAAAGTTAGTAATGGCGCACTTCGTGTAGGTGCGCCATTACTAAGTTTGACATAGTAATGGCGCACCTATGCAAAGTGCGCCATTACTAAGTTTGACCAAGGTTTGACCCTGTCATACACATAGTAATGGCGCACTTTGTACAGGTGCGCCATTACTATGTCAACTAGTAATGGCGCACTATCCCCTGGTGCGCCACTGCTAACAATTTTTTTTTCAAAACTAGTAATGGCGCACCACACATCAGGTGCGCCATTAGTAATATGTCAATAATGGCGTACCTGTATCTGGTGCGCCACTGCTATATAGCAGTGGCGCACCACATACATGGTGCGTCATTAATGTCCATATTAGCTATAGCCGTTTTCCCAGTAGTGGCTGAAGAAACGCCACAGTTGGCATCCCCGGAGTCTTGAAGAGGATGACAGTGCGGAAGTTGGTTAGCTCATGGGCAAGATAAAGATGCTCGCCCAGTCCGGATTAACAATAGTTGAGGTAATGGCGGCCTCCATAGCGCGAGGGGTTCAGCCGCTTCAATATAGAGGGCTCCCAATGTGGCACTACAACGGGGAGGATGACGCCTCCCGCTGTGGTCGAAAAGGTCCGGGCACCCCCACCGCTCTAGCCAAGATACTGGCCGAGCTGTTCAAAGGGGAGGAAGAGGAATTTCTCCAAATCAATCGCAGAGATGGGTATTCTATGTATGATCATCCTAGTTGGGTAAGCCCCAATCCTTCTGCTTTAATCATTCCACTTCCCGGATCACCTTTGATAAATTTCTACTCCGCTTATAACAGCAATGGCGAAAAACCACCGAGGGGCTTCACAGCCCCGCCCCACAGCCGGAGAACCACAACCGGGAGCTGGATCCTGGGTTTGAAGAGGACCCGGATATATTCGTGGTACTTGCGGAAGGGGTGTTTTACCAGGCGAGCTACGATGGAATGGAAGTGGCCATTATCGCTGATTATCCTGGTCTTCTTCCTGCTTCCCACGTAAGTCATCAAGAAAAAACCCCTCCAAAGAGTTTCCTCGCACTGCCTCACCTACCGCACTACCTCGTGCTCCAAAGGGGAGGCGTTCGGCACGTCATGCTACTCCGGGGGCGACTCCAAAGAGAGCGGCTCTAGCACCGAGCAAGGCCTCTAAAAGGAAGGTCGGTGAAGACACGACCGGTCCCTCGCCGAAGAGGTACGGATTTGAAGGCATACTTTAGTAGTCACATCCAACTATAACTTGTGCGTTTGTGTTGTACCAGGAAAAAGGTTCGCTGGACTATGTCCGGGGGTCCGGCCAGCCATACTCCCAACAACCGGGATTTAGACCCCGCTGGAGAAACGGGAGCCGATACGGGAACAACGCCGGACTGTCCTTCGGCCGAGGGTTCGGAAGATATGTCCATTACCAACTCGGAAGTAGAGAGCGCCATGAATCATCGGTGCTGCGGGGCTGTTTTACGAGACCCCGAGTTCTCGGAAGAGGCATTCAATGCCTTCAGCTCGGCTGATGCATCCATCCGAGCTGCTCGAAACGGGCTTAGTAGAGCCACAAAGCAGCATTTAACAGATGTGCGGGTAAGTTTACAGTGCCCAAAATATTATAACCATGTGCCAGTAGCCCCCGAGACTTAAAGTAGTTGGTACAACTGATTTGAGGATCATTGTATAACCAGGCTCTTACGGAGAAGAACGTCCTATTAGCTCAAGAGCTAAAAAGGTGTCAGACACAGCTAACTGCTGTTACCGCCGAACTGGGGAAATCCAAGAAGGCGTCACCTGGTAATATTCCCCTCCATCGAGAAAATATAATTATATATATGCCATTAATGTGATCAGTGTTGCCTATACCATGACATGATTGTCAGAGGAACTCAAGGAGGTGCTGGAAGTCACGCAAGCGAATGAACAAGAAGCCAAAAGGCTACATGCTGCGGCCGAACATGTGCTGAAGCAGGTCATTGTTGAGAAAAACAACCTCCAGGATTGCAAGATCCAGCTGGGCGAAGAGCTGAAGGATGTGTGGGCCCAGCTAGCCGATTCCGTGAAGGAGAACAAGAAGCTGTGGGGTGGCATATTCAATATGTGTCTGAACTATTTTTAAAGTAGTTCGGAGATAGATGGAACTGATATAGTTATGATTACAGGTATATTGACGGGCCATCTAGAAGAGGAGGTGTCCGGATCATCAAGTGATCTGTTGCAAGGGCTGTCGCAAGTGCACGAACATGCTCGGCTGGCGATGCGGAGTGATGCCAAGGCCCTATGGCCATCCGCCTCCTCTCCAGGAAGTATGGAGGAGCTTGTAGAGCTGTTCAAAGGAGCGCGGCGGCGTATCCGACTATGGAAGATATCGGCCAGCCGAGAGGGTGCGCGAGAGGCCTGGGCCATGGTGAAGACGCGATATACCAAGCTGGATCCGAATCACATGGCCCGTGTCGGACCGCTAGGGTCGAATGTGGAAGAAATCCCCGTTAGTTTAGTATATGACCAAGTAGAGGTGGCCGCCAAATATTCCCAACAGGATTGTAAGTTAGACCGCCTTTTGGACGGTGTAGAGGAGGAAGTGTTGGAGTCCAAGTGACTATGTACTTTCCTTGATATATGTAACTCTAGCTGAATTGTATAGCATTTGTCATGGCGGACCTTTTCGCTTCAACCTCTGCACCCGAAGGTGCGGAGTGTTTCCGAATACCCGCAAAGCCGAATAGACCGGGGTATGCACGGAAACTAGGCGTAGGGGTCATAGTTGTATCCGGCTAGCTACGTTATATTACATTGAGATAGTAAGAAACATCTTCTAGAGAGAATAGTTCCGTTAAGGGTTCCTTTCCCTGGGTGTGCATGCGTTAGTGTACATGTCCGAATTGTGATGTGAAAATCACAGTGTGTATAGCTTCTGGGGGTTCACAATGGGGTGAGTGCCAAAAAACATCTTTAATTCACCGACCGAATATTCCCTTAAGAACGCTAGCTTTCGGCTTCACCCAGTCCGAGGTACACATCCGGATGACCCGGCAGTAACAATCGCAGAGGTGCTCCCTTTATGCCCTACCCGAACTAACGGGAATGTAGGGCATAAGCACAGGAGCCAGGCAACCCAGCTTGGCCAAAACTTAAGTCATATCGATGCATATAGTGGCGAAGAAAAGGTACATATGGAAAAACTCATATGTGAAGAGCTTGATGCTCAAGGAATAATAATACAAAGCTTCTGTGTCCTAGAAGCCCCCAGGTATAATGGACGTACATATTTAAAGATGTATACATCACAAGTGCGCGGTTGATCCGCGCGAAAGCTTTAAGGCTAAAAAGGAAAGGAAAGCAAAAAAGAGAGAAAAATAGGGTATCTAGTAGGGAGAAGGGGACGAACAAAGATTTCGGCGCTAGGCGTAGAATCTTCGGAGTCTGGCCGCGTTCCATGGGTTTGTCTCTAAGCGATTGTCTGAGGCATCACGCAGGCGGTACGCTCCTCCAGTGAGAACTTCGTCGATGATGAAGGGACCCTCCCACTTGGTCTTGAGTTTGTCCTTTTTCTTCTCCGGCAAGCGTAGAACTAGTTCGCCAACATTATAAGTCTTGGCCCGTACTTCTCTTCTTTGATATCTTTGGGCCTGCTGTTGATAAAATGCAGAACGGGCTTTTGCGATGTCGCGTTCCTCCTCCAGGGCATCTAGGCTGTCCTGCCGATCAAGCTCGGCTTCTCTCTCTTCATACATGTGCACTCGAGGTGAGTCATGAATAATGTCGCAGGGTAACACAGCCTCTGCGCCGTACACCATGAAAAAGGGTGTGTATCCGGTAGTGCGATTGGGCGTGGTCCGCAGTCCCCAAAGTACGGAGTCGAGCTCCTCGACCCAGTGCTTGTCTGATTCTTTCAAAGACCGCACTAGTCTGGGTTTAATGCCGCTCATAATGAGACCATTGGCTCATTCGACATGACCATTTGTTTGTGGGTGATCAACGGAGGCGTAATCGAGTTTAATGCCCAGATTAGCACACCAGGTTTTTACCTCGTCGGCTGTGAAATTGGAGCCGTTATCGGTGATGATGCTGTGTGGAACACCATAGCGGTGCGCAACAGGAGATATGAAATCTATCACTGGTCCGGCCTCGGCCGTTTTGACCAGTTTGGCCTCTATCCACTTAGTGAATTTATCTACCATGACCAGCAGGTATTTTTTCTTATGGCTTCCCCCTTGAAGGGGTCCAACCATATCTAGTCCATAGACCGCGAAAGGCCAAGTAATGGGGATAGTTTGTAAGGCAGTTGGGGGCATGTGGCTTTGGTTGGCGAAGAGTTGGCATCCGACGCAGCGTTGGACAAGGTCCTGCGCGTCTGCTCGGGCTGTCGTCCAATAAAACCCAGTGTGGAAGGCCTTGCTAACAAGGCCCGATCTGCGACGTGGTGTCCGCCGAGACAAGCGTGGATTTCCGCTAAGAGCTGACGCCCCTCTTCCTCAGAGATACATCTTTGAAGTACTCCGGTAGTACTTTTCCTATAGAGCTCTCCGTCGTGAACCTTGTAGGCCTTCGGACGCCGGACAATACGGCGAGCCTCATTCTGGTCTTCGGGAAGCTCCTTCCTATTAATGTAGGCCAAGAAGGGTTCGGTCCATGGGGCAATGACTGCCATAATTAGATACTATCAGTGTTATTTCGGTGGCTGAGCCCCTGATACTATCGGTGTGTTCGGAATTTGGGGTTGTATTCGGATCTGCACTGTTGTTGCCACCCTCCCCTTGCCACACCACGGATGGATTGAAAAGCCTTTCTAGGAAAATGTTGGGTGGGACAGGGTCGCGCTTGGCGCCAATGCGAGCAAGGACATCCACTGCTTGATTACTTTCCAGGGCGATGTGGTGAAATTCGAGCCCCTCGAACCGAGCCGATAGTTTTAAGACGACATTACGATAAGCTTCTTTGGATCTTTGGCGTCAAAGTCTCCGTTTATTTGAGATATTGCGAGGTTTGAATCGCCGCGCACCTCTAGGCGTTGTATGCCCATGCATACAGCCATCCGAAGACCATGCAATAGGGCCTCGTATTCGGCTATGTTGTTGGAGTCTGTGTATAGTATTTGGAGTACATACTGGACGACGTCTCCAGTGGGGGATGTTAACACGACTCCCGCTCCTAGTCCCGCCAGCATTTTGGAGCCGTCAAAATACATAACCCAATTGGAATATGCGCCGTACTCTTTAGGGAGTTCGGCCTTTGTCCATTCGGCGACGAAGTCAGTCAGTACTTGGGATTTGATGGCTTGATGTGGCTTGTATGTTATGTCAAATGGAAGTAGCTCTATGGCCCATTTGGCGATCCGTCCCGTGGCATCGCGGTTGTTTATTATGTCATTGAGCGGGACTTGAGAAGCCACCGTGATTGAACAGTCCTAGAAGTAGTGTCGTAGCTTTCGGGATGCCATGAAGACCGCGTATGCTATCTTTTGATAATGGGGGTACCGGGATTTGCATGGTGTGAGGACAGTAGATACGTAGTATACTGGTTTTTGAAGTGGGAATTTGTGTCCGTCCTGTTCTCGTTCGACGACAAGCACGACGCTCACCACCTGATGTGTTGCCGATATGTATAGCAACATGGGTTCGCCAGCATTTAGTGCGGCCAGGATTGGGTTGCTTGCTAGGAAGGCCTTTATTTCCTCCAGTCCGGCAGTCGCCGCGTCTGTCATTCGAAGTTATCGGTGTGCCGTAAGAGGCGATAGAGTGGCAGTGCCTTTTCTCCTAATCTGGAGATAAAGCGACTTAACGCTGCCACGCAACTAGCTAGTTTTTGGACTTGTTTGAGGTCTGTTGGCGTAGCCAATTGTGACAAGGCTCGGATTTTAGCTGGGTTTGCCTCTATCCCTCTATTAGAGACGATGAAGCCCAACAGTTTTCCAGTGGGGACGCCGAAGACACACTTTTCCGGGTTGAGTTTAATGTCATATGCACGGAGGTTGTCGAATGTAAGACGTAAGTCGTCTATTAGTGTTTCGACGTGCCTAGTTTTGATGACAACATCATCGACGTAAGCTTCTACTGTCTTGCTGATCTGCTTCTCCAGGCATGTTTGAATCATGCGTTGGTATGTGGCGCCGGCGTTCTTGAGCCCGAAGGGCATGGTGTTGAAGCAGAATGGCCCATATGGGGTAATAAATGCTGTTGCAGCTTGATCGTGTCCGGAATATGCATCCAGGAAACATAGTGAATTGTGTCCTGCAGTGGCGCCAATGATTTGATCAATGCGGGGAGGGGGAAGGGATCCTTAGGGCAAGCCTTGCTGAGGTCTTTGAAATCGACACACAGGCGCTAGGATTTGTCCTTCTTTGGTACCATCACCAGGTTTGCCAGCCAGTCCGGATGTTTGATTTCTCTAATGAATCCGGCTTCGATAAGCCTGGCCAGCTCCTCCCCCATGGCTTGTCGCTTGGGTTCGGAAAAGCGCCGCAGTGTATGCTTGACCGGTTTAAATCCCTTTAATATATTGAGGCTATGTTCGGCCAGCTTGCGTGGGATCCCTGGCATATCTGAAGGGTGCCAGGCGAATATGTCCCAGTTTTCGCGCAGGAATTCTCGTAGTGCTGCATCAACTGTTGGGTTCAGTTGCGCTTCGATAGATGTTGTCTTCTTGGGGTCCGTTGGGTGGACCTGGAATTTGACTATTTCTTCTGCTGGTTTGAAGGAGGTGGATTTGGGGCATTTGTCGAGGATCACATTGTTCCTGTCCACCGTGGAGCGCAGTGCGGTTAATTCTTCGGCCGCGAGGGCTTCGAATAGCGCCTCAAGGGCCAGGGATGCGGTTTTGTTTTCAGCGCGGAGTGCTATGTCTGGATCACTGACGAGAGTGATTATACCGTTTGGTCCGGGCATTTTGAGCTTCATATACCCGTAATGAGGTATAGCTTGGAAGCGTGTAAAAGCATCCCGCCCCAACAGAGCGTGGTATCCGCTGCTGAAAGGGGCCACTTGGAAAGTGATTTCTTCGGACCGATAATTCTCCGGCGTGCCGAATACCACGTCAAGTGTGATTTTTCCCGCGCATCGCGCCTCTCGACTGGGAATGATTCCTCGGAAGGTTGTGCTACTTTGCTTGATGCGGCTCCTGTCTATTTCCATTTTGTGGAGTGTGTCCTCATAAATGAGGTTTAGTCCGCTGCCGCCGTCCATGAGGACCTTGGTAAGTTGAAACCCGTCCACGATGCGACTGAGGACTAAAGCGGCTGGCACTCGGACTGTCCTGTACTTCGGTTCGTCACCGGCATTAAATGTTATAGCCGTGTCATTCCAAGGGTTTATTGCAGCGATTTGGCAAACTTTGGCGAGGTCGCGAAGTGCCCTTTTGTGCTTGTTGTTTGAAGCGAATGTCTCGAAGACCGTCAATACTCTTGTGTCGTCGTTTTCTGGAGGGTGCTATTCTGGGGTGTCCTTGATAAGGATGTCCTCGCCGCTCTTGGCTACCTGCCGGAGTATCCAACATGCTCTAAGGCCGTGGGTTGCCACGGTATCTGGTGTCGTGTGTATTTTGCATGGGCCATCGAGCCATCCTTCCAGAACGGTGCCCTGCAGCGTAATGGGTTTATGTTTCTTGACTGTTGGACTGGGCGTGCCACGGGGGTGCGCCCTCTTCGCCTGTAGGAGGAGTTGAGTTGGGACCGACGGTTCCCAGCAAGCTGCCTGAGTTTTCCAGGCGCATTCCATCGCGCTGTACTTTTGTACGATAGTTGCTAAGCCAGCGAACTTCAGTATGCGGCGGCGGTTGATGGCGTTAAGGATTCCTTCGTCCGCGCAATTGTTGCGGAACGCTGATATCGCGTCCTCGCCGCGGCAATCTTTTACCTTGTCTTTGACAAGGGGGAATCTGGCCCAAAAGTGGTGGACCGTTTCCTGAGACTGCTATTTGATGCTCATGAGAGCGTCTATGTCCGGGTGGGTGGGTGGAACCAAATCTGAACCCTGACCTGACCGATAATCCGGAGTCTGGAGACCTTCCAGACTCTACAGTACGGGCTCTGGAATATCTTCTGATTGTTTAGGACCGCCGTCCGATTCTATGTTCGGAGTGCTGGTCGCATCCTTTCGCTGGTGTGTATCCGGTTCTTCCTGATCGGCGATCCGAACATAGTCTGTTTTCCATATAGAAGAAGACTCGCCATGCTGCTCCTCGACTACTGCTATCTGGTCGGTGACCGGTGGAGTTTTAATTTCTCCTTGATCGGTTTTAGGCCCAAAGCGTCAATGCGATCTAGGAGCTCGTTCAAGGAAGAAAACTCTTCCTGATCCATCTGCCTGGAGTGTTCGGAGTTGATGCGAAGGGGGTTTTCGATGGCCCGAGAGGTCATCGTCGGCTCAACGGCCGAACGGGCGATCATGGTAAAGCCGCCCAGCCGGAGGGTTTGGCCTGGGGCCAGGACTCCCCCGGAGGTGATGTTGTCTTTAAGGACAAGGCGAGCCATCGAACCTTTCGTCGACGTCACAGTGGAACTCTCAATGAAAGCACCAATGTCGGTGTCAAAACCGGTAGATCTCGGGTAGGGGGTCCCGAACTGTTCGTCTAAGGTCGATGGTTACAGGAGACAGGGGACATGATGTTTACCCAGGTTCGGGCCCTCTCTACGGAGGTAATACCCTACTTCCTGCTTGATCGATCTTGATGAATATGAGTATTACAAGGGTTGATCTACCACGAGATCGTAATGACTAAACCCTAGAAGTCTAGCCTGTATGACTATGGCAACGAGTATATCCTTTCCGGACTACACCCTCCGGTTTATATAGACACCGGGGCCATCTAGGGTTACATAGAGTCGGTTACATAAAAAGGAATCTTCATAGTTGGTCGCCTAGCTTGCCTTCCACGCCAAGGAGAGTCCTATCCGGACACGGGTATAGTCTTCGGCCTTCATGTCTTCACATCCCACCAGTCCGGCCCATGGATAACAAGTCGGACGCCCGAGGACCCCTTAGTCCAGGACTCCCTCACCCCCCTAGGGCCCATGCGCCTAGGGTTGGGGGGGACCCTAAGGGGGGCGCCCCCCTTGGCTTGGGGGCAAGCTCCCTCCCCTTGGCCGCCGCCCCCCTCTAGATCTCATCTAGAGGGGCCGGTCCCCTTCCCCCTTCGCCCTATAAATAGAGGGGAGGAGGGAGGGCAGCAGCACCTCATCCAAGGCGCAGCCCTCCCCCTCTTCAACACCCCCTCCTCCTCCGTTGAGCTTGGCGAAGCCCTGCCGGTGAACTGCAAGCTCCACCACCCCGCCGTCATGCTGCCGGAGTTCTTCCCCAACTTCTCCTTCCCCCTTGCTGGATCAAGAAGGAGGAGACGTCTCGGTGCTGCACGTGTGTTGAACGCGGAGGCGCCATTGTTCGGCGCTTAGATGGGAATCAACCACGATCTGAATCACTGCGAGTACGACTCCTTCATCCGCGTTCTTGTAACGCTTCCGTCTCGCGATCTTCAAGGGTATGAAGATGCACTCCTCTCTCTCGTTGCTAGTCTCTCCATAGATTGATCTTGGTGATGCGTAGATAAATTTTAATTCCTGCAAAGATCCCCTACAGTGGCATCATGAGCTAGGTCTATGCGTAGTTTCTATGCACGAGTAGAACACAAGTTGTTGTGGGCGTCGATTTTGTCAATTTACTTGCCGTTACTAGTCTTATCTTGATTCAGAGGCATCTGAAGGAAATATGCCCTAGAGGCAATAATAAAGTTATTATTTATTTCCTTGTATCATGATAAATGTTTATTATTCATGCTAGAACTGTATTAACCGGAAACATAATACTTGTGTGAATACATAGACAAACAGAGTGTCACTAGTATGCCTCTACTTGACTAGCTCGTTGATCAAAGATGGTTATGTTTCCTAGCCATGGACATGAGTTGTCATTTGATTAACGGAATCACATCATTATGAGAATGATGTGATTGACTTGACCCATTCCGTTAGCTTAGCACTCGATAGTTTAGTATGTTGCTATTGCTTTCTTCATGACTTATACATGTTCCTATGAATATGAGATTATGAAACTCCCGTTTACCGGAGGAACACCTTGTGTGCTACCAAACATCACAACGTAACTGGGTGATTATAAAGGTGCTCTACAGGAGTCTCCAAAGGTACTTGTTGGGTTGGCATATTTCGAGATTAGGATTTGTCACTCCGATTGTCGGAGAGGTATCTCTGGGCCCACTCAGTAATACACATCACTATAAGCCTTGCAAGCATTGTAACTAATGAGTTAGTTGCGGGATGATGTATTACGGAACGAGTAAAGAGACTTGCCGGTAACAAGATTGAACTAGGTATCGAGATACCGACGATCGAATCTCGGGCAAGTAACATACCTATGACAAATGGAACAACGTATGTTGTTATGTGGTCTGACCGATAAAGATCGTAGAATATGTGGGAGCCAATATAAGCATATAGGTTCCGCTATTGGTTATTGACCGGAGAGGTGTCTCGGTCATGTCTACATAGTTCTCGAACCCGTAGGGTCCGCACGCTTAACGTTACGATGACCGTTGTATTACGAGTTTATATGTTTTGATGTACCGAAGGTTGTTCGGAGTCCCGGATGTGATCACGGACATGACGAGGAGTCTAGAAATGGTCGAGACATAAAGATTGATATATTGGAAGCCTATGTTTGGATATCGGAAGTGTTCCGGGTGAAATCGGGATTTTTCCGGAGTACCGGGAGGTTACCGGAACCCCCCGGTAACTTAATGGGCCTTAGTGGGCCTAGGTGGAAGAGAGGAGAGGAGGCCAGGGCAGGGCCGCACGCCCCTCCCCCCAGTCCGAATAGGACAAGGAGAGGGGGGCGGCGCCCCCCCTTTCCTTCCTCCCCTCCACCTCTTCCCCCTCTCTCTCCTAGTCACTACTAGGAAAAGGGCTATAGATGGAATGGCCACTAATGGCGCACCACACATGTGGTGCGCCATTGCTATATAGCAATGGCGCACCATGTGCTGGTGCGCCATTAGTGTGAAAAACACTAATGGCGCACCAGACAAACGGTGCGCCATTAGTAACAATTTTTTTTATTTTATTTTTCCAAACATACTAATGGCGCACCAGGACACAGTGCGCCATTACTAGTTCTAACTAGTAATGGCGCACTAGCCACATAGTGCGCCACTACTATATTTTTTTATTTTTTATTTTTTTGCAAAACTACTAATGGCACACCAGGGAACAGTGCACCATTACTAGCGATCCCCCTCCATCTCGATCGCTATCCCACCTCGCCAGATCCGGCCCCCCTCGCCGCCGAGCACCCCCCGCACCCTCTACCCCGCTCCACCGGGCGCCGCCGCCGACCCCCCGCACCCTCCCCCGCTCCACCGCCGCCGACGACCCACCGCACCCTTCCCTGCTCCACCGCCGCCGCCGACGACCCACCGCACCCTCCCCCGCTCCACCGCCGCCGACGACCCACCGCACCCTAGCTCCCCTGCTCCACCGCCGCCGATGACCCACCGCACCCTCCCCGGCCCGCTCCACCGCCGCCGACGACCCCCTGCACCCTCTCCGGCCTGCTCCACCGTCACAAATGAATGCTATAGCTAATTCCTCCCTCTCCCTCGCCAGTTCCCCTTCGTCCCTCTCCCCCGCGCCAGTTCCTCTCCGTCCGCTCCCAATCCGCGCCCCCGCCGCCTCCCTCTCCCCATCCTCCCCTCCGACCCCACCCCACTCTCGCCGGAGCAGCGCCGCAGGGCCGACACCAACCTCGCCCTCGCCCGCGCGCGCCGCAACCTCCGCCTCGCATTCAACAGCTACACATTCTACACCGAGGACAAGGACATGAAGAGTGATGGTTATCAGAACTCCGGGGTAACGATGGAATCCTACACCGGTAACGACAAGGACAGAGCACCCCCCGCAACCCCCGACGACCCACCGCACCCTCCCCCGCTCCACCGCCGCCGAGCACCCCCCGCACCCTGTTTTTATAAAAATTATTACTGTTTTTATAAAAAAAATATTACTGTTATGATTTAAACAAGTTTCAAATATTTAAACACAAATAAATATCAAACAGCATTTTAAATGCATTTTTTATAAAAATTATTACTGTTTTTATAAAAAAATATTACTGTTATGATTTAAACAAGTTTGAACATATTTAAACACAAATAAATATCAAACAACATTTTAAATGCATAAAAAAAATTGGGGAGCCTGGGAATCGAACCCAGGACCTCCTAGTGTGTGTGCTGCGTGCTGACCAGTCGGGCTAGTTGGCGTGTTCTGATGGAGATAGGGTTAGGTGGGATATAACCTGACCAGTCGGGCTAGTAAGTAAAACAAAATTCTAATGGCGCACCAGGGGGAGGTGCGCCATTATAATCGACGTACTTGTTCCCCTCGCACTGTCGCCTCCCTCCCTCCCTCGCTCGCCAGATCCCCCACTCCTCGACCCCAACCGTACGCCGCCGCCCCCTTGCTCCGCCCCCTCCGTCCGCCGCGCCTGCACACCGGCGAGCGCGGCCCCGACGCGCCCATCCCGCCTGCCCCTGCCGTGCTCCGCCACCGGCCCCTGCTCTGCTTCGACCGCGGCGAGCGAGGACCCGGAAGAGCTCAGATCCCGACCGCGACCCCTTCGCCGACCCCGACCCCGACCCCTCCGGCGACCAGGTACCTCTCCTCCTTCCTCCTTCCTCCCTCTCTCCACCATTCCCCATTCCCTCCCACCTGTCCAGCGCCGACTCCATCACCATGGACTGACTCCCTCGCAGTCGAGATCCGCCCCGTCGACGTCTAGCAGCCCAGCTCGACCTCCAGCCACTCCAGCTCCCTGGTGCGCCAAAAAGGTGGCAGCTCGTAGCCTCGTACATTGCTTTCAGTATGGGTGTAGAATCTCTAGCAGATAGTTCACTAGTATAACAACAATGGTCATTGTTTAGTATTTGGCACTTCTGTTTAGGTTAAAACAATGTTATTTTTTTGTTCTTTTGCAAAGATTAGAGTGCAGCAGCCCTGTAGATTGTGATTAATTACTATATGATTCAGTTCTAAATATTTTGTTTTATGATCCCAGTGCAAAGGAATTCATATTTTAGTTTACATCTGTCTATGTAGTGTGTTGTGAAGGCCAAGTTTGAGAAGTGGTGGTGTCGCAGAGCAATCCTCTCCCTTGACAGGTACAATGTCCACTCTTCCACATGTCTTAGTTTTTTTAATGCAATTGCTTCATTGCCATATTACATCATTAACTGTTATATATTCCAAATCGTGCAAAACTTCAATAGGGCAAACCTTATGTGATGATACAGGTTGTTAGTTGCTACTAGAAAGTGTTGAGAGATATTAAAGCGGTGTAACAATTGCTGTCGGGTTTAGCAACTGATATCTTCTTCATCTCCTTTTGCACTGCTTACATGTAAGGTATTGTAGTTTAGGTGCTTCTTTCACCAGCTGCAAAACAATGCAGCTGGTGCTTGATGCATGTGTTAATGCATGTGTTAATGCTAGTAAGCTCCTGTTATGGGTCTCAAGCATGAATGTACCCCAAGATTTCTATTGGAACTGGACATGTGTTAATGCAATTAGGTGCTTCTTTCACCAGCTGCAAAACAATGCAATTTCATACGTTTTCACCAGCTGCAAAACATCATAAAAATACCATTAGGTACTTCCGTAAACACAAAAATAGAAACAATGCAAGACATGGCTTGTCTCTGATCCTCTGTTTTCTTTTTTCATTGGTTGCATTTTGATCCTAAATGTCAATCAATAAGTCTATTATTAGGAATCAGCAAAGTTGATTATCTATTCTACATAATTTCTAATCTGATGTTTGCATTTCCTAACTGTAGCATTTTTTTCTCAGACCAAGGCAAATGAAATCGACTAAAGAAAGAAATAGCATTTACCAATTACCACTAACCATGGCACTAATGTTTCACCTTAGATCATATGTTTGTTCTCTGATACACATGTGGGAAACCTTCTAAACAACAACCTATTAATGGTAGTTGTTCTTTGTATTGTGGAATACATCGCATGTTTTATAAATTGGGTCAGATGTATAATTAGTCGATGTATAATCCTGGTACTAATTGGTCTCTTCTGCTGCTTATCAGAGATGGGGGGAAGCAGCCACCGCCGCTCTGCCTCACCGGAGTACGAGTTGGATGCTTTCGAGTTCTTCAGTATCATACTTGGGACTTCAGTATCAGCCACGAGGCAGGTATATAAAACGAGAGATCTCCCCTTCACCCATCTCATTATGATAACTCTGTTGTTTGCTACATCACTCCTTGTCCCAAATTGCAGAGGCTGCCTGACACTTTTATGAACATGCTGGGTGAAGATCCGCCACATAATGTGAAGCTCCGACAGGCCGGCAGCGGGGTTCGCAGGCTGTGGGACGTGGAGTTGGTGATCGAGGAGGGCCACATGTACCTGTGCCGTGGCTGGGAGAAGTTCTACAGTGCCTACGACCTACGGACCGGGTACTTTCTTCTCTTCAGGTACGACGATGACGCCACAATGCTCATCGTGAAGGTTTTCAACACGACTATGTGTCGCATGCGCTACACTGACGACGAAGATGCCAGTGCGTTCTGCCTCTTCTTATTCCTCTACATTTGGCTTTGTCTCACATCGATTGTTAACGGCCATTGTTGCATTTGGACAGGCAATGGGAGCAGCAGCAGCGACACTGGCTACAGCCAAAGCAGCAGCGATTATGGTTGTAGCAAAAGCAACAGCGATTCTGGCTTTAGCGAAAGCAGCAGCGATTCTGGCAGCAGCAAAGACAGCAAGAAGGATGATCCGGACTGGAGTGGGGGAGAAGAGGAGCAGAGTGGGCCGCTGCAGGATGACGATGGGCATCAGGCTGAGGATGACCTAGCGCTGGTGGTGGCTGACCAAGGGCAAGAGATGGTGGTGGCTGACCATGGGCAAGAGATGGTGGTGGCTGACCATGGGCAAGAGATGGTGGTGGCTGACCATGGGCAAGAGATGGGTGGCTGGGATGACCCGATGGCCCGTCCTGCCTGAAGGTGGCCTCGCGATGGTGGTGGTGCCTGACAATGACCACGCACCGGTGGTGGCGCCGGCGATCCCACAGCTGGGCGACATGACCACGCCAATTGTGGTAGAAGACTACATCCCACAGCTGCCTCCACCGCCTCGCCGCTCTTGGCGCATCAGGCTGAGGAAGGAGAAGGAGAAGAACAATGAGAACTGAACTATGTCAGGTATGTCAGATCTCCAAAATGATATATATATATACTTAGTTACCTATGTTATCTCTAATATGCTTAGTTTCCTATAGGTTAGCTCCAAAATTACTTATGTTAGCACAAAATGATCAAGTTTACATAATAAGCTTATAGTCTTCTTCTTATTCTTCTTCTTTTCCAAAATGACATAGGTTAGCTTCATTTTACCTAAGTTGGCTCTAATATGCTAACTTAGAGCTTATATGCTTAGTTTCCTATAGGTTAGCTCCAAAATAACTTATGTTAGCACAAAATGATCAAGTTTACATAATAAGCTTATAGTCTTCTTCTTATTCTTCTTCTTTTCCAAAATGACATAGGTTAGCTTCATTTTACCTAAGTTGGCTCTAATATGCTAGCTTAGAGCTTATATGCTTAGTTTCCTATAGGTTAGCTCCAAAATTACTTATGTTAGCACAAAATGATCAAGTTTACATAATAAGCTTATAGTCTTCTTCTTATTCTTCTTATTCTTCTTCTTTTCCAAAGTGACATAGGTTAGCTTCATTTTACCTAAGTTGGCTCTAATATGCTAACTTAGAGAGCTTATATGCTTAGTTTCCTATAGGTTAGCTCCAAAATTACTTATGTTAGCACAAAATGATCAAGTTTACATAATAAGCTTATAGTCTGCTTCTTATTCTTCTTATTCTTCTTCTTATTCTTCTTCTAGTATTCTTCTAGTGTTCTTCTTCTTCTAGTATTCTTCTAGTCTTCTTCTTCTTCTTCTCTTCTTCTTCTTCTTCTTCTTCTTCTTCTTCTAACTTCTTGTTTATCATTTTGCAGATTTGATTTAATTCACGGAAGCTTGCATGGATGGAGTGCTTCTTTTCCATTTGTGTTTTTATTTTGTATCAATGTGAAACTTTTGTGAATTGATGGATAACGGTGTTGGATGAACAATGTGAAACTTTTGTAATATGTAACGATGCAACTATGTGTTGGCTATGTATGTATATATGATGAAACTTGTGTGTTGGATATGATTGTTATATGGATGCTTGTTGTATATATATGTGTTGGATATCTCATATGTGAAATAGTGACCTGAGATTAAGAAAAAACAAAAAAAGAAATTAAAAAATTGTTACTAATGGCGCACTTCCATGTGGTGCGCCATTAGTATGCCCAAGGATACTAATGGCGCATCACCATGCGGTGCGCCATTAGTATGTCTAGGCACATGGGTAAATATGGCCCCCTGGGAGGCTTACTAATGGTGCACCGTGGCCTATACTAATGGCGCACTGCCTGGTGCGCCATTAGTATACCAGATACTAATGGCGCACTACTGGTGCGCCATTAGTAAAAAATACTAGTGGCGTGGTGCTAGTGGCGCACCAGTAGTGCGCCATTAGTAGGCAACACTGGTGCGCCACTAGTAAGCCTTTTTCTAGTAGTGAGTCCAACATGGAAAAGGGGGGGAGTCCTACTCCCGGTAGGAGTAGGACTCCTCCTGGCGCGCCTCTCCCCTTGGCCGGCCGAACCCCCCCTGCTCCTTTATATACGGGGGCGGGAGGGCACCTCTAAACACACAATTGATCATTGATCTCTTAGCCGTGTGCGGTGCCCCCCTCCACCATATTACACCTCGATAATATCGTAGCAGTGCTTAGGCAAAGCCCTGCGTCGGTAGAACATCATCATTGTCACCACGCCGTCGTGCTGACGAAACTCTCCCTCAACACTCGGCTGGATCGGAGTTCGAGGGACGTCATTGAGCTGAACGTGTGCTGAACTCGGAGGTGCCGTACGTTCGGTACTTGATCGGTCGGATCGTGAAGACGTACGACTACATCAACCGCGTTGTGTTAACGCTTCCGCTTTCGGTCTACGAGGGTACGTAGACAACGCTCTCCCCTCTCGTTGCTATGCATCACCATGATCTTGCATGTGCGTAGGAATTTTTTTTGAAATTACTACGTTCCCCAACAGTGGCATCCGAGCCTGGTTTTATGCGTTGATGTTATACGCACGAGTAGAGCACAAGTGAGTTGTGGGCGATATAAGTCATACTGCTTACCAGCATGTCATATTTTGGTTCAGCGGTATTGTGAGATGAAGCGGCCCGGACCGACATTACACGTACGCTTACGCGAGACTGGTTTCACCGTTGCGAGCACTCGTTGCTTAAAGGTGACTGGCGGGTGTCTGTCTCTCTCACTGTAGTTGAACCGAGTGTGGCTACGCCCGGTCCTTGCGAAGGTTAAAACAACACCAACTTGACAAACTATCGTTGTGGTTTTGATGCGTAGGTAAGAACAGTTCTTGCTAAGCCCGTAGCAGCCACGTAAAACTTGCAACAACAAAGTAGAGGACGTCTAACTTGTTTTTGCAGGGCATGTTGTGATGTGATATGGTCAAGACATGATGGTGAATTTTATTGTATGAGATGATCATGTTTTGTAACCGAGTTATCGGCAACTGGCAGGAGCCATACGGTTGTCGCTTTATTGTATGCAATGCAATCGCCATGTAATTGTTTTACTTTATCACTAAGCGGTAGCGATAGTCGTAGAAGCAATAATTGGTGAGACGACAACGATGCTACGATGGAGATCAAGGTGTCGTGCCGGTGACGATGGTGATCATGACGGTGCTTCGGAGATGGAGATCACAAGCACAAGATGATGATGGCCATATCATATCACTTATATTGATTGCATGTGATGTTTATATTTTATGCATCTTATCTTGCTTTGATTGACGGTAGCATTATAAGATGATCTCTCACTAAATTTCAAGATAAAAGTGTTCTCCCTGAATATGCACCATTGCCAAAGTTCGTCGTGCCCAGACACCACGTGATGATCGGGTGTGATAAGCTGTACGTCCATCTATAACGGGTGCAAGCCAGTTTTGCACACGCAGAATACTCAGGTTAAACTTGACGAGCCTAGCATATGCAGATATGGCCTCGGAACACTGAGACCGAAAGGTCAAGCGTGAATCATATAGTAGATATGATCAACATAGTGATGTTCACCATTGAAAACTACTCCATTTCACGTGATGATCGGTTATGGTTTAGTTGATTTGGATCACGTAATCACTTAGATGATTAGAGGGATGTCTATCTAAGTGGGAGTTCTTAAGTAATATGATTAATAGAACTTAAATTTATCATGAACTTAGTACCTGATAGTATCTTGCTTGTCTATGTTAATTGTAGATAGATGGCCCGTGCTGTTATTCCGTTGAATTTTAATGCGTTCCTTGAGAAAGCAAAGTTGAAAGATGATGGTAGCAATTATACGGACTGGGTCCGTAACTTGAGGATTATCCTCATTGCTGCACAGAAGAATTACGTCCTGGAAGCACCACTGGGTGCCAGGCCTGCTGCAAGAGCAACACCAGAGGTTATGAACGTCTGGCAGAGCAAAGCTGATGACTACTCAATAGTTCAGTGTGCCATGCTTTACGGCTTAGAACCGGGTCTTCAACGACGTTTTGAACGTCATGGGGCATATGAGATGTTCCAGGAGTCGAAGTTAATATTTCAAGCAAATGCCCGGATTGAGAGATATGAAGTCTCCAATAAGTTCTACAGTTGCAAGATGGAAGAGAATAGTTCTGTCAGTGAGCATATACTCAAAATGTCTGGGTATAACAATCACTTGATTCAACTGGGAGTTAATCTTCCGGATGATAGCGTCATTGACAGAATTCTTCAATCACTGCCACCAAGCTACAAGAGCTTCGTGATGAACTATAACATGCAAGGGATGAATAAGACAATTCCTGAGCTCTTCGCAATGCTAAAGGCAGCGGAGGTAGAAATTAAAAAGGAGCATCAAGTGTTGATGGTCAATAAGACCACTAGTTTCAAGAAAAAGGGCAAAGGGAAGAAGAAGGGGAACTTCAAGAAGAACAGCAAACAAGTTGCTGTTCAGGAGAAGAAACCCAAATCTGGACCTAAGCCTGAGACTGAGTGCTTCTACTGCAAGCAGACTGGTCACTGGAAGCGGAACTGCCCCAAGTATTTGGCGGATAAGAAGGATGGCAAGGTGAACAAAGGTATATGTGATATACATGTTATTGATGTGTACCTTACCAGAGCTCGCAGTAACACCTGGGTATTTGATACTGGTTCTGTTGCTAATATTTGCAACTCGAAACAGGGACTACGGATTAAGCGAACACTGGCCAAGGACGAGGTGACGATGCGCGTGGGAAACGGTTCCAAAGTCGATGTGATCGCCGTCGGCACGCTACCTCTACATCTACCTTCGGGATTAGTATTAGACCTAAATAATTGTTATTTGGTGCCAGCGTTGAGCATGAACATTATATCTGGATCTTGTTTAATGCGAGACGGTTATTCATTTAAATCAGAGAATAATGGTTGTTCTATTTATATGAGTAATATCTTTTATGGTCATGCACCCTTGAAGAGTGGTCTATTTTTAATGAATCTCGGTAGTAGTGACACACATATTCATCATGTCGAAGCCAAAAGATGCAGAGTTGATAATGATAGTGCAACTTATTTGTGGCACTGCCGTTTAGGTCATATCGGTGTAAAGCGCATGAAGAAACTCCATATTGATGGACTTATGGAATCACTTGATTATGAATCACTTGGTACTTGCAAACCGGGTCTCATGGGCAAGATGAATAAAACACCGTTCTCCGGAACTATGGAGAGAGCAACTGATTTGTTGGAAATCATACATACAGATGTATGTGGTCCGATGAATATTGAGGCTCGTGGCGGATATCGTTATTTTCTCACCTTCACAGATGATTTGAGCAGATATGGGTATATCTACTTAATGAAACATAAGTCTGAAACATTTGAAAAGTTCAAAGAATTTCATAGCGAAGTTGAAAATCATCGTAACAAGAAAATAAAGTTTCTACGATCAGATCGTGGAGGAGAATATTTGAGTTACGAGTTTGGCCTACATTTGAAACAATGCGGAATAGTTTCACAACTCACGCCACCCGGAACACCACAACGTAATGGTGTGTCCGAACGTCGTAATCATACTTTACTAGATATGGTGCGATCTATGATGTCTCTTACTGATTTACCGCTATCGTTTTGGGGTTATGCTTTAGAGACGGCTGCATTCACTCTAAATAGGGCACCATCGAAATCCGTTGAGATGACGCCTTATGAACTATGGTTTGGCAAGAAACCAAAGTTGTCGTTTCTTGAAGTTTGGGGTTGCGATGCTTATGTGAAGAAACTTCAACCTGATAAGCTCGAACCTAAATCGGATAAATGTGTCTACATAGGATACCCAAAGGAGACTGTTGGGTACACCTTCTATCACAGATCCAAAGGCAAGACATTCGTTGCTAAGAATGGATCCTTTCTGGAGAAGGAGTTTCTCTCAAAAGAAGTGAGTGGGAGGAAGTAGAACTTGATGAGGTAACTGTACCTGCTCCCTTATTGGAAAGTAGAGCATCACAGAAACCAGTTTCTGCGACACCTACACCAATTAGTGAGGAAGTTAATGATAATGATCATGAAACATCAGATCAAGTTATTACTGAACCTCGTCGGTCAACCAGATCACGATCCGCACCAGAGTGGTACGGTAATCCTGTTCTGGAGGTTATGTTACTAGACCATGACGAACCTACGAACTATGAAGAAGCGATGGTGAGCCCAGATTCCGCAAAATGGCTTGAGGCCATGAAATCCGAGATGCGATCCGTGTACGAGAACAAAGTATGGACTTTGGTTGACTTGCCCGATGATCGGGAAGCCATTGAAAATAAATGGATCTTCAAGAAGAAGACTGACGCTGACGGTAATGTTACTGTTTATAAAGCTCGACTTGTTGCGAAAGGTTTTCGACAAGTTCAAGGGATTGACTACGATGAGACCTTCTCACCCGTAGCGATGCTCAAGTCTGTCCGAATCATGTTAGCAATTGCCGCATTTTATGATTATGAAATTTGGCAAATGGATGTCAAAACTGCATTCCTGAATGGATTTCTGGAAGAAGAGTTGTATATGATGCAACTGGAAGGTTTTGTCGATCCAAAGGGAGCTAACAAAGTGTGCAAGCTCGAGCGATCCATTTATGGACTGGTGCAAGCCTCTCGGAGTTGGAATAAACGCTTTGATAGTGTGATCAAAGCATTTGGTTTTATACAGACTTTTGGAGAAGCCTATATTTACAAGAAAGTGAGTGGGAGCTCAGTAGCATTTCTGATATTATATGTGGATGACATATTGCTAATTGGAAATGATATAGAATTTCTGGATAGCATAAAGGGATACTTGAACAAGAGTTTTTCAATGAAAGACCTCGGTGAAGCTGCATATATATTGGGCATCAAGATCTATAGAGATAGATCAAGACGCTTAATTGGACTTTCACAAAGCACATACCTTGACAAAGTTTTGAAGAAGTTCAAAATGGATCAAGCAAAGAAAGGGTTCTTGCCTGTATTACAAGGTGTGAGATTGAGTAAGACTCAATGCCCAACCAGTACAGAAGATAGAGAGAAGATGAAAGATGTTCCCTATGCTTCAGCCATAGGCTCTATCATGTATGCAATGCTGTGTACCAGACCTGATATGTGCCTTGCTTTAAGTTTAGCAGGGAGGTACCAAAGTAATCCAGGAGTGGATGACTGGACAGCGGTCAAAAACATCCTGAAATACCTGAAAAGGACTAAGGATATGTTTCTCGTTTATGGAGGTGACAAAGAGCTCATCGTAAATGGTTACGTTGATGCAAGCTTTGACACTGATCCGGACGATTCTAAATCACAAACCGGATACGTGTTTACATTGAACGGTGGAGCTGTCAGTTGGTGCAGTTCTAAGCAAAGTGTCGTGGCGGGATCTACGTGTGAAGCGGAGTACATAGCTGCTTCGGAAGCAGCAAATGAAGGAGTCTGGATGAAGGAGTTCATATCCGATCTAGGTGTCATACCTAGTGCATCGGGTCCAATGAAAATCTTTTGTGACAATACTGGTGCAATTGCCTTAGCAAAGGAATCCAGATTTCACAAGAGAACCAAGCACATCAAAAGACGCTTCAATTCCATTCGGGATTTAGTCCAGGTGGGAGACATAGAAATTTGAAAGATACATACGGATCTGAATGTTGCAGACCCGTTGACTAAGCCTCTTCCACAAGAAAAACATAATCAGCACCAATACTCCATGGGTGTAAGAATCATTACTGTGTAATCTAGATTATTGACTCTAGTGCAAGTGGGAGACTGAAGGAAATATGCCCTAGAGGCAATAATAAAGTTATTATTTATTTCCTTGTATCATGATAAATGTTTATTATTCATGCTAGAATTGTGTTAACCGGAAGCATAATACTTGTGTGAATACATAGACAAACAGAGTGTCACTAGTTTGCCTCTACTTGACTAGCTCGTTGATCAAAGATGGTTATGTTTCCTAGCCATGGACATGAGTTGTCATTTGATTAATGGGATCACATCATTAGGAGAATGATGTGATTGACTTGACCCATTCCGTTAGCTTAGCACTCGATCGTTTAGTATGTTGCTATTGCTTTCTTCATGACTTATACATGTTCCTATGACTATGAGATTATGCAACTCCCGTTTACCGGAGGAACACTTTGTGTGCTACCAAACGTCACAACGTAACTGGGTGATTATAAAGGTCCTCTACAGGTGTCTCCAAAGGTACTTGTTGGGTTGGCGTATTTCGAGATTAGGATTTGTCACTCCGATTGTCAGAGAGGTATCTCTGGGCCCACTCAGTAATACACATCACTATAAGCCTTGCAAGCATTGTAACTAATGAGTTAGTTGCGGGATGATGTATTACGGAACGAGTAAAGAGACTTGCCGGTAACGAGATTGAACTAGGTATCGAGATACCGACGATCGAATCTCGGGCAAGTAACATACCGATGACAAAGGGAACAACGTATGTTGTTATGCGGTCTGACCAATAAAGATCTTCGTAGAATATGTGGGAGCCAATATGAGCATCCAGGTTCCGCTATTGGTTATTGACCGGAGAGGTGTCTCGGTCATGTCTACATAGTTCTCGAACCCGTAGGGTCCGCACGCTTAACATTACGATGACAGTTGTATTATGAGTTTATATGTTTTGATGTACCGAAGGTTGTTCGGAGTCCCGGATGTGATCACGGACATGACGAGGAGTCTCGAAATGCTCGAGACATAAAGATTGATATATTGGAAGCCTATGTTTGGATATCGGAAGTGTTCCGGGTGCAATCGGGGTTTTTCCGAAGTACCGGGAGGTTACCGGAACCCCCCGGTAACTTAATGGGCCTTAGTGGGCCTAGGTGGAAGAGAGGAGAGGAGGCCAGGGCAGGGCCGCACGCCCCTCCCCCAGTCCGAATAGGACAAGGAGAGGGGGGCGGCGCCCCCCCTTTCCTTCCTCCCCTCCACCTCTTCCCCCTCTCTCTCCTAGTCCAACATGGAAAAGGGGGGAGTCCTACTCCCGGTAGGAGTAGGACTCCTCCTGGCGCGCCTCTCCCCTTGGTCGGCCGAACCCCCCCCCCTTGCTCCTTTATATACGAGGGCAGGGGGCACCTCTAGACACACAATTGATCATTGATCTCTTAGCCGTGTGCGGTGCCCCCCTCCACCATATTACACCTCGATAATATCGTAGCAGTGCTTAGGCGAAGCCCTGCGTCGGTAGAACATCATCATTGTCACCACGCCATCGTGCTGACAAAACTCTCCCTCAACACTCGGGTGGATCGGAGTTTGAGGGACGTCATCGAGCTGAACGTGTGCTGAACTCGGAGGTGCCGTACGTTTGGTACTTGATCGGTCGGATCGTGAAGACGTACGACTACATCAACCGCGTTGTGTTAACGCTTCCGCTTTCGGTCTACGAGGGTACGTAGACAACACTCTCCCCTCTCGTTGCTATGCATCACCATGATCTTGCATGTGTGTATGAATTTTTTTTTGAAATTACTATGTTCCCAACAGCATCGTGGGATGAAGCGGCCCGGACCGACCTTACACGTAAGCTTACGTGAGACAGGTTCCACCGACTGGCATGCACTAGTTGCATAAGGTGGCTAGCGGGTGTCTATCTCTCCCACTTTAGTCGGATCGGATTTGATGAAAAGGGTCCTTATGAAGGGTAAATAGAAATTGGCATATCACGTTGTGGTTTTGGCGTAGGTAAGAAACGTTCTTGCTAGAAACCTATAGCAGCCACGTAAAAACTTGCAACAACAATTAGAGGACGTCTAACCTGTTCTTCCAGCATATGCCGTGTGATGTGATATGGCCAAAAGGATGTGATGAATGATATATGTGATGTATGAGATTGGTCATGTTCTTATAATAGGAATCACGACTTGCATGTCGATGAGTATGACAACCGGCAAGAGCCATAGGAGTTGTCTTAATTTATTGTATGACCTGCGTGTCAATGCAACGCCATGTAATTACTTTACTTTATTGCTAACCATTAGCCATAGCTAGTAGTAGAAGTAACAGTTGGCGAGACAACTTCATGAAGACACGATGATGGAGATCATGATGATGGAGATGATGGTGTCATGCCGGTGACGATGATGATCATGGCGCCCCGAAGATGGAGATCAAAAGGAGCAAAATGATATTGGCCATATCATGTCACTATTTGATTGCATGTGATGTTTATCATGTTTTTACATCTTATTTGCTTAGAACGACGGTAGCATAAATAAGATGATCCCTCACTAAAATTTCAAGAAAGTGTCCCCCCTAACTGTGCACCGTTGCGAAGGTTCGTTGTTCGAAGCACCACGTGATGATCGGGTGTGATCGATTCTAACGTTCGAATACAACGGGTGTAAGCCAGATTTACACATGCAAAACACTTAGGTTGACTTGACGAGCCTAGCATGTACAGACATGGCCTCGGAATAGGAGAGACCGAAAGGTCGAACATGAGTCGTATAGTAGATACGATCAACATGGAGATGTTCACCGTTGATGACTAGTCCATCTCACGTGATGATCGGACACGGCCTAGTCGATTCGGATCATGTATCACTTAGATGACTAGAGGGATATCTATCTGAGTGGGAATTCATTAAATAAATTGATTAGATGAACTTAATTATCATGAACTTAGTCTAAATATCTTTACAATATGTCTTGTATATCAAATGGCCCACGCTAATGTTGCCCTCAACATCAACGTGTTCCTAGAGAAAACCAAGCTGAAAGACGATGGTACCAACTATACGGACTGGGTCCGTAACTTGAGGATCATCCTCATAGCTGCCAAGAAAGCATATGTCCTTGAAGCACCGCTAGGTGAAGCACCTGTTTTCCCAGCAACTCAAGACGTTATGAACGTCTGGCAGTCGCGTAGTGATGATTACTCCCTGGTTCAGTGCGGCATGCTTTACAGCTTAGAATTGGGGCTCCAAAAGTGTTTTGAGCGGCACGGAGCATATGAGATGTTCCAAGAGCTGAAAAAGGTTTTCCAAGCTCATGCCCGAGTCGAGAGATATGAAGTCTCCGACAAGTTCTACAGTTGTAAGATGGAGGAGAATAGTTCTGTCAGCGAGCACATACTCAAAATGTCTGGGTTGCACAACCGCTTGTCTCAGCTGGGAGTTAATCTCCCGGATGACGCGGTCATTGACAGAATCCTTCAGTCGCTTCTACCTAGCTACAAGAGCTTTATGATGAATTTCAATATGCAGGGGATGGAGAAAACCATTCCTGAGGTATATTCAATGCTGAAATCAGCGGAGGTGGAGATCAAAAAGGAACATCAAGTGTTGATGGTCAATAAAACAACTAGTTTCAAGAAAGGCAAGGGTAAGAAGAACTTCAAGAAGGACGGCAAGGGAGTTGCCGCGCCCGGTAAGCCAGTTGCCGGGAAGAAGCCAAAGCATGGACCCAAGCCTCAGACCGAGTGCTTTTATTGCAAGGGAAACGGTCACTGGAAGCCGAACTGCCCCAAGTACTTAGCAGATAAGAAGGCCGGCAATACCAAAGGTATATATGATATACATGTCATTGATGTGTACCTTACCAGCACTCGTAGTAGCTCCTGGGTATTTGATACTAGTGCGGTTGCTCATATTTGTAACTCAAAACAGGAGCTGCGGAATAAGCGGAGACTGGCGAAGGACAAGGTGACGATGCGCGTCGGGAATGGTTGCAAGGTCGATGTGATCGCCGTCGGCACGCTACCTCTACATTTACCTACAGGATTAGTTTTAAACTTCAATAATTGTTATTTTGTGCCAGCTTTGAGCAGGAACATTGTATCCGGATCTGGTTTAATGCGAGATGGCTACTCATTTAAATCTGAGAATAATGGTTGTTCTATTTATATGAGAGATATGTTTTATGGTCATGCCCCGTTGGTCAATGGTTTATTCTTATTGAATCTCGAACGTGATGTTACACATATTCATAGTGTGAATGCCAAAAGATGTAAGGTTGATAATGATAGTCTCACATACTTGTGGCACTGCCGCCTTGGTCATATTGGTGTCAAACGCATGAAGAAACTCCATGCAGATGTACTTTTGGAGTCTCCTGATTATGAATCATTTGACACGTGCGAACCATGCCTCATGGGAAAAATGACCAAGACTCCGTTCTCCAGAACAATGGAGCGAGCAACCACCTTATCGGAAATCATACATACTGATGTGTGCGGTCCAATGAGCGTTGAGGCTCGCGGTGGTTATCGTTATGTTCTCACCCTCACTGATGACTTCAGTAGATATGGGTATGTCTACTTAATGAAACACAAGTCTGAGACCTTTGAAATGTTCAAGGAATTTCAGAGTGAGGTTGAGAATCAACGTGACAGGAAAATAAAGTTCATATGATCAGATCGTGGAGGGGAATATTTGAGTCATGAATTTGGCACGCACTTAAGGAAATGTGGAATTGTTTCACAACTCACGTCGCCTGGAACACCTCAGCGTAATGGTGTGTCCGAACGTTGTAATCGCACTCTATTGGATATGGTGCGATCTATGATGTCTCTTACCGATCTACCGCTATCATTTTGGGGTTATGCTTTAGAGACTGCCGCATTCACTTTGAATAGACCTCCATCGAAATCCATTGAGATGACACCGTATGAATTATGGTTTGGGAAGAAACCTAAGCTGTCGTTTCTGAAAGTTTGGGGATGCGATGCTTATGTCAAGAAACTTCAACCTGAAAAGCTCGAACCCAAGTCGGAAAAATGCGTCTTCATAGGATACCCTAAAGAAACTATTGGGTATACCTTCTACCTCAGATCCGAAGGCAAGGTCTTTGTTGCCAAGAATGGATCCTTTCTGGAGAAAGAGTTTCTCTCGAAAGAAGTAAGTGGGAGGAAAGTAGAACTTGATGAGGTATTGCCTCTTGAGCCGGAGAGTAGCGCAGCTCAGGAAGATGTTTCTGTGGTGCCTGCTCCGACTAGAGAGGAAGTTAATGATTATGATCATGAAACTTCGGATCAAGTTGCTACTAAAATTCGTAGGTCCACAAGGACACGTTCCGCACCAGAGTGGTACGACAACCCTGTCCTGGAAATCATGTTGTTAGACAATGGTGAACCTTCGAACTATGAAGAAGTGATGGCGGGCCCGGATTCCAACAAATGGCTTGATGCCATGAAATCCGAGATAGGATCCATGTATGAAAACAAAGTATGGACTCTGACAGACTTGCCCAATGGTCGAAAAGCCATAGAGAATAAATGGATCTTTAAGAAGAAGACAGACGCAGATGGTAATGTGACCATTTATAAGGCTCGGCTTGTTGCTAAGGGTTATCGACAAGTTCAAGGGGTTGACTACGATGAGACCTTCTCACCCGTAGCGACGCTGAAGTCCGTCCGAATCATGTTAGCAATTGCCGCATTCTATGATTATGAGATATGGCAAATGGACGTCAAAACGGCATTCCTTAATCGTTTCCTTAAGGAAGAATTGTATATGATGCAGTCGGAAGGTTTTGTCGATCCAAAGAATGCTGACAAGGTATGCAAGCTCCAGTGCTCAATCTATGGGCTGGTGCAAGCATCTCGGAGTTGGAACATTCGCTTTGGTGAGATGATCAAAGCGTTTGGGTTTACACAGACTTATGGAGAAGCCTGTGTTTACAAGAAAGTGAGTGGGAGCTCTATAGCATTTCTCATATTATATGTGGATGACATACTATTGATGGGAAATTATATACAATTCTTGGAAAGCATAAAGGCCTACTTGAATAAGTGTTTTTCAATGAAGGACCTTGGAGAAGCTGCTTACATATTAGGCATCAAGATCTATAGAGATAGATCGAGATGCCTCATTGGTCTTTCGCAAAGCACATACCTTGACAAGATATTGAAGAAGTTCAATATGGATCAGTCCAAGAAGGGGTTCTTGCCTGTATTGCAAGGTGTGAGATTGAGCACGGCTCAATGCCCGACCTCGGCAGAAGATAGAGAAAATATGAGTGTCATCCCCTATGCCTCGGCCATAGGGTCTATTATGTATGCCATGCTGTGTACCAGACCTGATGTGAACCTTGCCGTAAGTTTGGTAGGGAGGCACCAAATTAATCCCGGCATGGAACACTGGACAGCGATCAAGAACATCCTGAAGTACCTGAAAAGGACTAAGGACATGTTTCTCATTTATGGAGGTGACGAAGAGCTCGTCATAAAGGGTTACGTCGATGCTAGCTTCAACACAGATCTGGATGACTCCAAGTCACAAACCGGATACGTGTATGTTTTGAATGCTGGGGCAGTCAGCTGGTGCAGTTGCAAGCAAAGCGTCGTGGCGGGATCTCATGTGTAGCGGAGTACATAGCAGCCTCAGAGGCAGCACATGAAGCAGTCTGGATGAAGGAGTTTATCACCGACCTAGGAGTTATTCCCAATGTGTCGGGCCCAATGACTCTCTTCTGTGACAAAACTGGAGCTATTGCCCTTTCCAAGGAGCCCAGGTTTCACCAGAAGACCAGGCATATCAAGCGTCGCTTCAACTCGATTCGTGAATATATTCAAGATGGAGACATAGATATTTGTAAAGTGCATACGGATCTGAATGTCGTAGATCCGTTGACTAAACCTCTTCCATGAGCAAAATATGATCAACACCAGAACTCTATGGGTGTTCGATTCATCACAATGTAACTAGATTATTGACTCTAGTGCAAGTGGGAGACTGTGGGAAATATGCCCTAGAGGCAATAATAAAGTGGTTATTATTATATTTCCTTGTTCATGATAATTGTCTATTGTTCATGCTATAATTGTGTTATCCGGAAATCGTAATACATGTGTGAATACATAGACCACAACATGTCCCTAGTGAGCCTCTAGTTGACTAGCTCGTTGATCAATAGATGGTCACGGTTTCCTGACCATGGACATTGGATGTCGTTGATAACGGGATCACATCATTAGGAGAATGATGTGATGGACAAGACCCAATCCTAAGCATAGCACAAGATCATGTAGTTCGTCTGCTAAAGCTTTTCTAATGTCAAGTATCTTTTCCTTAGACCATGAGATTCTGCAACTCCCGGATACCGTAGGAATGCTTTGGGTGTGCCAAACGTCACAACGTAACTGGGTGGCTATAAAGGTGCACTACGGGTATCTCCGAAAGTGTCTGTTGGGTTGGCACGAATCGAGACTGGGATTTGTCACTCCGTATGATGGAGAGGTATCTCTGGGCCCACTCGGTAATGCATCATCATAATGAGCTCAGAGTGACTAAGGAGTTAGTCACGAGATCATGCATTATGTAACGAGTAAAGAGACTTGCCAATAACGAGATTGAACAAGGTATTCGGATACCGACGATCGAATCTCGGGCAAGTAGCATACGATGGACAAAGGGAATTGCATACGGGATTGATTGAATTCCCGACATCGTGGTTCATCCGATGAGATCATCGTGGAACATGTCGGAACCAATATGGGTATCCAGATCCCGCTATTGGTTATTGGCCGGAGAGGTGCCTCGGTCATGTCTACATGGTTCCCGAACCCGTAGGGTCTACACACTTAAGGTTCGGTGATGCTAGATTTGTTATGGGAAATAGTATGTGGTTACCGAATGTTTCTCGGAGTCCTGGATGAGATCCCGGACGTCACAAGGAGTTCCGGAATGGTACAAAGGTGAAGATTTATATATGGGAAGTCATCATATGGTCACCGGAAGTATTCGGGGGTTTGCTGGTATTGTACTGGGACCACCGAAGGGGTTCCGGGGGTCCACCGGGAGGGTCCACCTTCCCCGGAGGGCCCTAGGGGCTGTATGTGGAAGGGAACCAGCCCCTAAGTGGGTTGGGCGCCATCCCCCCTAGGGCCCATGCGCCTAGGGTTGGGGGGAACACTAAAGGGGGCGCCCCCCTTTGCTTGGGGGGCAAGCCCCCTCCCCTTGGCCGCCCCCTCTAGATCTCATCTAGAGGGGCCAGCCCCCTTCCCCCTTCGCCCTATAAATATAGGGGAGGAGGGAGGGCAGCAGCACCTCATCCAAGGCGCAGCCCTCCCCCTCTCCAACACCCCCTCCTCCTCCGTTGAGCTTGGCGAAGCCCAGCCGGAGAACTGCACGCTCCACCACTATGCCGTCGTGCTGCCCGAGTTCTTCCCCAACTTCTCCTTCCCCCTTGCTGGATCAAGAAGGAGGAGACGTCCCCGTGCTGCACGTGTGTTGAATGCGGAGGCGCCGTTGTTCGGCGCTTAGATCGGAATCAACCGCGATCTGATTCGCTGCGAGTATAACTACTTCATCCGCGTTCTAGTAACGCTTCCGTCTCGCGATCTTCAAGGGTATGAAGATGCACTCCTCTCTCTCGTTGCTAGTCTCTCCATAGATTGATCTTGGTGATGCATAGAAATTTTTTAAATTCTACAACGATCCCCAACAACTGAAGCATAGTCGACCCGAGTGCCTTGGGAAGCACAGAAAGCCCTGAACTCATCTGAATCAAAGTTTGAACCATTGTCCGTGATGATGCTATGGGGGACTCCATATCTGAATGTTAACTCTCTGATGAAGCTGACGGCGGTACTTGAGTCAAGGTTTTTGATGGGTTTGGCTTCAATCCACTTAGTGAATTTGTTGACTGCAACAAGCAGATGAGTGAAGCCACTCCTGCCAGTCCTCAGAGGTCCTACCATATCCAATCCCCAGACTACAAAGGGCCAGACGAGTGGAATGGTCTTCAGGGCTGACGCGGGCTTGTGAGACATGTTGGAGTAGAACTGACGGCCTTCACACTTGTCGACTATGTCTTTTGCCATTTCATTTGCTCGCGGCCAATAGAATCCCGCTCGGTATACTTTGGCCACAATGGTCCGAGAAGACGCATGGTGACCACAGGTCCCCGAGTGGATGTCGTTGAGAATCATTCGACCTTCTTCAAGCATGATGCACAACTGAGCAACTCCAGTAACACTCTCTCTATAGAGCTGTCCACCTATCGCCGTAAAGGCTTTGGATCGACGGACAATGTGACGTGCCTCCTCTTCATCTTCTGGAAGCTCTTTCCTGAGAATATATGCAATATACGGTACTGTCCAATCAGGAATGACAACCAAAACCTCTATGATTAAGCCGACCACGGCAGGGATTTCAACTTCAGTCGGATCAACAGAACTCTTAGGCTGCGGGGGCTCTTCTGTGAAGGGATCCTCTTGAACTGATGGTGTGTGAAGATGCTCCAAGAACACATTGCTAGGAATGGGCTCCCACTTGGAACCTATCTTTGCCAGGTCTTCCGCTGCTTGGTTCTTCAGTCGGGGAATGTGGTGGAGCTCTAGCTCTTCAAACTTCTTTTCTAACATTCTCACCGCATTACAATAGCCAGTCATAGCTGGGCTCCTGATGTCCCACTCCTTCATCACTTGATTGACCACCAAATCTGAGTCGCCGTAGATCATTAGGCGACGGACGCCGAGTGAAATGGCCATACGCAACCCATACAGGAGTGCCTCATATTCAGATTCATTGTTGGAGGAATCAAAGTGAATCTGGAGAACGTAACTGAGCTTGTCACCTCAGGGGGATACCAGTACTACCCCAGCACCAGAACCATTCAGCATCTTGGATCCATCAAAAAATATAGTCCAATGCTCCGAGTGAATCTGAGTCGGTTGTTGCTGCTCAACCCACTCGGCGAGGAAATCTGCTATGGCTTGGGACTTGATAGCTTTCTTTGCCACAAACATGATATCCAATGGAAGGAGTTCAATTGCCCATTTTGCCACTCGACCAGTTGCATCTCTATTGTTCAGAATTTCTAACAATGGAGCGTCACTGACGACTGTAATCGAATGATCTGAGAAATAATGTACAACCTTCTTCGTGGTCAAGTAGATTCCACAAACAAGCTTCTGATAATGCAGATATCTCTGCTTGGATGGAGTCAGGACTTCAAAAATATAGTACACTGGGCGCTAAACTTTGTAGGCTTTACCTTCTTCTTCCCGCTCGACCATGGGTACTGTACTGACAAGTGTCCAGTGGCTGCAATATAAAGCAGTAAAGGCTCTTCACTGATTGGAGCATCGAGCACCGGCTGGGTTGAAAGCAGGGCTTTGAGCTCTGCAAACGCTGCATCAGCTTCAGGAGTCCACTCGAACTTATAAGATTTCTTCATCAGTCGGTAAAGAGGCAATGCCTTTTCACTGAGACGAGAGATGAATCGACTCAAAGTGGCCAAACAACCAGTGACCTACTGAACGTCATGCACACGCATAGGGCGTTTCATTCGGAGGATGGCGGCAACCTTCTCTGGGTTTGCATCGATCCATCGTTCGGAAATGATTAAACCGAGTAACTTTCCACCTGGAACTCCGAATGTGCATTTCGACGGATTAAGCTTGATATCATACCTCCTCAGGTTGGCAAAGATTTCAGCGAGGTCAGTCAGCAGGTTAGAACCTTTACGCGACTTAACCACGATGTCATCCATATATGCTTCCACATTCCGACTGATTCGAGTGAGCAGGCACTTCTGAATCATCCTCATAAACGTGGCACCAGCATTCTTGAGACCGAATGGCATGGTAACATAGCAAAAGCACCCGACTGGGGTGATAAAAGCTGTTTTTTTCATCGGGTCCATACAGTCGGATCTGATGATACCCGAAATATGAATCCAGAAAAGACAAACGCTCACACCCCGTAGTTGAGTCAACAATCTGGTCGATGCGGGGGAGAGGGAAATGATCTTTCGGGCAGGCCCGATTGATATGCTTGAAATCAATGCACATACGAAGTGAATCGTCCTTCTTGGGGACCATGACAACATTGGCGAGCCACTCGGAGTGGTAAATTTCGCGGATGAACTCAGCTGCCAGAAGCCGAGCCACCTCCTCGACGATTGCCTTTCTCTTCTCCACGACGGACCGACGGAGATGCTCCTTAACGGGTTTTGCTTTCGGATCGACTCACAAACGGTGCTCAGCCAGTCCCCTGGGTACACCTGGCATGTTAGAAGGTTTCCATGCAAAGATGTCCCAGTTGTCACGGAGGAACTGGATGAGCGCTTCTTCCTATTTGATGTCGAGTGTTGTTGAGATGTGAGTCGGAGCAGCATTGGGATCGGTCGGGTGAATATGAACTGACTTTGTTTCACCGGATGACTGAAATGTAGAATTTGAGGTGGCTTCTTGGCTCGCAACAAATCACTCGGATCTGCATTCTTCTGGTATTCTTGCATTTCAACTGCTGCCATTTGTTCATCAGCAATTTTTGAGCCCTTCTAGAGGCACTCCTCTGCTTTCTGCTGATTACCAATAACTGTGATCACACCTCTCGGACCAGGCATCTTCAACTTAAGATACACATAACATGGTCGAGCCATGAAATGAGCATATGCGGGCCTGCCCAGAATAGCATGATACGCACTTTGAAAATCCACCACTTCAAATGTCAACTTTTCCTTACGGTAATTCTCCGAATCACCGAAAACCACGTCAAGAGTGATCTGGCCGAGTGATTCAGCTTTCTTTCCAGGGATAACACCGTGGAAACTCATGTTGCTCTCGCTAAGTTTGGACATTGGAATGCCCATCCCCTTCAGGGTTTCAGCGTAAAGAATATTCAGACCACTGCCACCATCCATAAACACTTTGGTCAGTCGAGTGCCTTCAACAAATGGGTCGACTACCAACGCTTGCCGCCCTGGAGTGGCAACGCGTGCTGGGTGATCGGACTGGTCAAAGGTGATTGCAGTTTGCGACCACTTCAAATATGTCGTCATTGTCGGGGCAACCATGTTTACTTCTCTGTTTATGACTTTCAGTCGACTTTTGCTCTCAATGTCAGCAAAAATCACCAAGGTGGAATTGAAATTGGGGAAACCATCATCCTCCTCTTTGTCCTCATCCTTATCAGACTCCTTCTCTTTCTCACTGGGTTGTTTCTCTCGGAATTGCTGGATATGGAGTCAACACTGTCGAGTGGTATGCTTGGGATAAATCAGATTTCCCTCTTCGTCTTTCTTGGTGTGAATGTGACATGGCAAATCCAACACATCATTCCCTGCTTGATCTTTCACCTTCTTGGGGGTCCAGGGCCACTTAGGTTTTCCCTTAAATTTTCCTTGGATCACGGCTGCAGTCTCACCAGATCCTGCAGGCTAAGCTTTGTGTTTCTGCTTGTGATTGGAATTACCTCCTCCGGTGTCTTGGCCGACTGGTTTGCTCTTTCCATTGCGGAGTCAGTCTTCTTCTTCACCATTAGCATACCGAGTGGCTATTTCCATCATTCGAGTCAGGGTCATATCTCCTGTTCGACCGAATTTCAGGTTAAGCTCTCGATACCGAACGCCCTCCTTGAAGGAGCACACTGCTTGATGCTGAGACACATTCTCCACTGTGTGATGCAAAGTGGTCCACCTCTGGATGTAATCCCTCAAAGTTTCATTCGGTTTTTGCACACAATGTTGTAATTCTGCCAACCCTGCAGGTCGTTTGCATGTACCCTCAAACGTTCTGACAAACACTCGGGCTAACCCTTCCCAGCTGAATATACCGCCTAGAGTCAACTAATTCAACCAAGCTCTAGCTGATCCTTCAAGCATCAGAGGGAGGTGTTTCATGGCCACCTCATCATTACCACCACCGATCTGCACAGCCACTCGGTAATCCTCAAGCCAAGTGTCAGGCTTCGACTCACCGGTGAACTTACTAACTCCAGTAGCCAACCTGAAGTTGGGAGCAATCTCAGCTGCTTTGATGGCTCTGCTGAAACATTCTGGACCGGAAACATGAACTCTACTGCCAGTCGGACGATCTCTGTCAAGTCCTTCTCTGTGTGCTCTGTTCCTGTCGACCAGACCTTGAACGAGGATCGACCTCGCATCAAAACGTGGCCCTCTAGAGTCGACTGGTACCCTCCGCTCACCACTTTGCGGGCGCCTGTCATCATATTGCCGGGGAACATACGATCCACTCCTCAGAGGAGGCGTAGGCCCTCGACGGCGGTCATCACGGCCGAGTCGGTGATCATACTGCTCGTGGTTCCGACCCACATACTGCTCTTGGCGATGCCCACGTCCCTCACGCCGAAGGGGCGATCTTGGGCTGTGAGCCGACTGAACTGTATCAGCCACTACAGATCTGCTATGGATTCTGTTACGAGACTGAGATACCACTGTGTTTTCCTCTCCTGCTGCCCGGAGCAACGCTCTGATCTGCATCAAACCTCTTCCAGCCTCCGACTGAGACACCTGAATAGACTCTGCTATACGGGCTGCAGCTAAAAGATTCTGAATCGGGGTGCAGTATACCTGAGGTTCAGGTGGGAACAGTTGTCGCTGCCGTTGACTAGACTCAGGGATCTGCCGCCGAGCATGCTCGTCAAGTGCATGCTGAAGGTTCTCCAGTCGAGTGCGCTCAGCCAAAGTGGCCAGGCGCGCTGCCTCCAAGGCTCGAGCCTCAGAGGTTTCCCCGACAATGGGCGTGTGGAGCGCCTCCATGTTGCGGCGGTGAAGTTCCTCCCTCTGCTGTGAGGTGAGCGCTTCGGGATGATACTCCACATGAATACGCGATGGATCGCCGCCGCCATCGCCCCCGTCGCTGCGACGGAAACCTGGCGGGCTGTGCGGCGCGTCGACCACCAAGACTTCCGCCGCAGGATCGCTGCTGTCGCACTCGGAAAGGGTCTCGACGGAGCCAGTTGATAGGTCGAACAGGCCGTAGAGAGATTCATCGGGCTCGATTGCCGCGACTTGAGTGGTGGCCGATTGACGTGCCACCGCATGCTTCACCCACCGCTGAAGCCGCGACCGACCGGATCGCTTGCGCCGGCGAACAGCGGGGAGCGAAGACACCATGGGAGCCGACCGATACTGGGTCGACGGCTGCCGCAGAAGGACGCCACAAACGCATGCGTGAAAGTGCGTCGCCCCGCGGACGGGGAGTATCTCGACGTCAAGGGGGGCCTCCTGGAGCCAGGCGGAGTCGTTAGCGATGAAAACGAGCGCGCGGAGACGGATCTCGCGGCCCTCAGCCAATCCACCGCCGGAAACCATGATGATGGGAATTGGAAAAATCGCAACCTCACCGAAAATTCGCTAAGACACCTACCCCACGGTGGGCGCCAACTGTCGTGGTTCTAAGTTTGATAGTAGAATGGGGGGTAGGTATGAGGAGGCAAGATCCTAGCTACGGTGAGGTTGTGCACGCAAGATTTACGAGTTCAGACCCTTCTCGGAGGAAGTAACAGCCCTACGTCTCGGTGCCCGGGGGCTCGGTCGATTGGATTATGCGTGAAGTTACAGGGGGTGCGAAGCCTTGTGCCTGAGGAGGGGGTGGCTTATATAGAGTACGCCAGACCCCTCCGGCCCTCGGCTACACAGGGTTCAATATACATAAAGATAGGGCGTTACTGGTAACGCCAGCAATAAAGGCATATAAATGACCATTAAAACTACGAAGTGAATGCCTAACCGTTGCCGTTATGAGTGGCTTTAGATCTTCTATCTTCCGAGTGGTCTCCGCTGTGGTCGAGTGAGTACATTCCGGTCGAATGAAATTAGGTTTTCCGAGTGGAACATTTCTAGTCGAGTGGATGATGTTGTCCTTTGAATACTCTTGATTTCAAGGTAATTTCCTTGGGAAGGGTGTCTAGGTCAGGCCTATTACCCTACCCTAGGTACATTTCTTCGTCAGTCTACTCACTTGTCCGTGCTCTATTGTTTACCAACTTATCACACATAAATTACATCTACTTTCACGTCAATGTTGGGAGGGAAATTCCCATGGACTTTTAAGCTTCGTACAATGGCAACTCATGACATGTATTATCTAATAAGTACTGAAGATACACTACTAGGGAAATGCTTATACATATGAGCTCAGTAGTAGCGCTTTTTATAAGAAAGCGCTGCTGCTAAAGAACGGTAGCGCTTGTATCTGAAGAGCGCTGCTACTATTCATGTAGCAGTAGCGCTTTTGTTATAAAAAAACGCTACTATAGTTGCCAAACGGTTGCAGGCAGTATAGGTATACTAGTAGCGCTCGTACTTAAAAAGCGCTACTGCTATTATACATAGCAATAGCGGTGTCCTCTAACGAGCGCTACTGCTAAATAGCAGTAGCGGTTATTGCTAAAGAGCGCTACTACTACGCTTACCTTATCCACACCCCACACGCGTCCCTCACTCTCCCTCACACACTCTCACTCGCCGCACGTCGCCTGCTGTCGCCGCAGATGCCCCCAAGGCATCTGCCTCCGTCCCTCCCTCCTCCTCTCGCCGCCCGCCCTCCCTCCCTCCCTCCTCCTCCTCTCACCGCCCTCCTCTCTCCCTCCTCCCACGGCCCTCCTCTCTCCTCCCTCGCGCTGGCGGCCCTCGCTCCTGCCTCCTCTCCCTCGTCCGACCGCTGCCCTGCTCCCTGCTCCCTCCTATCTCCGCCCTTCCCCAGCCGCCCGAAGCCCTCACTCCTCCCTCCTCCTCCTCCTCCCACTGCCCTCCTCTCTTTGTATAAAAATTTAGGTATAATTTTTTTTCGTAAAAGAACTTAGTAATAGAAATTGTTAGGTAGAGAAATATATTATGCTATGTGAGATTATTTTAGTAAATGTATGTTTTCTGAATAGAATTGAAAAAAATAAGTAAACGTAGGTCTTTTGAATAAAATAGGAATTTTTCTAAGTTATGTGAAATTAGGGCATTTTTCTATGGTTCAAGAAGTAGACAGTACGTAAAAAATGAGGATAATAATGTTCTTAGGGTTTAGGAAACAAATTGCAGACAATTGAAAATTTTATTTGGAATCAAATTGGATATTTACTTGATAGCTTATGGAGTTTCACTAAGTCCTAAGATGACGA